>NC_056750.1:376354283-376654283 GCF_019279795.1 Protopterus annectens
TTACTCAGCCCTCATTAGGCCAATCATTTAATATAATGCCCCCTTTGGAATTTATCTGTCCAGACACATGCAAGAACTGGTACACCCACAGAGATACCTTACTAAAAGGATACAAGGTCTAAACAACATGTCCTACCTAGATTGACTTAAAGCCCTGTCACCATACTCAGTATCCTACAGACTGCTAACAGATGACCAGTATCCTACAGACTGCTAACAGATGACTAGTGTCTGGCATGCAAAGCATCCTCCAACACATTACTGATGGATTTACTGTACATCAGCAAGTCAAATAGCATCAGAAATACTGGGTCTAGGGATCTAAACCTTTCTGCAACATCAATGGAATGGTTTGGCGGAGCAAGTATATTTTGCAGAGGATACTGCTGCTATGGAACAGACTCCCCATCCACATAAAAGAAAGTTCATTCCTGACTGTTTTTAAGTGCAACTTACATCCATGGATAGGAAACAAAAAAATTTAACCCAGGACTGCCTCTGCACTACTAATTGACCAATGCAGCTCCTAAATGCTTTATTCCAAGTATGGGTCCCCTCAAATTATCTATGGTATGATCACATTCTTTCTCATTAGGGGTAATATATAATTGTTGACAATGGAATGGGTAAGGCTAGTCTATAACCAAGTGGGACTGGTTATTTTTAAGAACAAAAAAGGAAACTGGATAGACTTAAAATGGCCAACAAGGGCGACTAGCTTAGTACTTACCTATAAACCTATTTGGGATTGAAACCAAGACCTCCAAACCTGATGGGAGTCTTCTAACTGAAAGTAGAACACTTGTAAGAGAAAATTAAATACTATCTGTCCAGGGAAACATGCTGATGCAGCTACAGTGATGCCATGGCAGTATGCTGGAGGACATGATTTTGTGTCCCTAATGAGAGGTAATATTTTCCTTGCACTTCAGTGATTTCAGAAAATACTTGCTAATGCAAAGATTGTTATTATACAACTTTATAGTTACATAACAGAAATACTTAAAAAATCTTTTCCTGATTTTGTGTCTTTGTCTCTGATACTTGGGCTATGACGTTGGGAGGGCATGGGCAGTGCAATGGATTGCACTATATCATTCTCATAGCAGCGAGCTGAAATACACTTCTAGGTCATTACTTATTTGTTCATTTATTTGAGTGTGTGTGTGTGCATGCGTGTGTGTGTGTGCATGTGTGTGTGCGCGCGCGTGTGTGTGTGTGTGTGTGTGTGTGTGTGTGTGTGTGTGTGTGTGTGTGTGTGTGTGTGTGTGTGTGTGTGTGTGTGTGTGTGTTTACATAGTTCCTGCATCCTATACTATTCTGTGGTATAAAGTAAGGAATTGTAAAGAGGAGCATCACTATATGATCAATGTTTGTTTGGGTATGAGGCTTCGTTTCCTTGTTTTGTTGACTGTTGATAGTGTGTATAATTTTTGGCTGTGAATAAACTGGACAGCATGAAGTCTACCAGTTAACTGTTAATATTTTAACCATTAATACATTTTTCATGTAGCTTGTTTTTTTTTGTGAACACGTGGGTATAAGACTCACTGTGTTTGGGTTACAATAATTTACCTGGCACTTAGTGGTGATGAGTAAAGCTATGAGCTGCTTCCTGTAATGCATATCATTTGCATTCTGTGTGACTTGAGTCACTTCAGCAGACATTGCACATATCATTTGCATTCTGTGACTTGAGTCACTTCAGCAGACACTGCTCCTGAAAAGGGACACTTGTGCCCACTGCTCCGTCTTATGCTGCTTTTTTGATCACCTCTTATTTCATCCTTTTTGGCTTTGTCTTGCCCTAGTGCCTCTGTCCATTGATGGATCTACTGCCCCCCTGACTCCATTCTAAGACAGGGCTAATGTGGTGTCTAGGGGTATCCTGTGAGGAGAGTCATGCTGTTAACTGCTACCACCAGGGATGTTTTTTATGTAAGACCTACTCTTTGATTCTCCACCAATTCTCACTGTTTGCCTGTTTTGTCTATGTACTACTGCCTTTTTTAACCATGTCTCCCCACTAGGTATTTTTAGATGAATGCCCTTCCTCTGGGATAGGCACACCTATTTGTGCTTGCCAGCAGAAGCATAACTATGATGGGGTGAAGTGGGCAGCCACCCCGGGTGCAAGGTGTTAGGAGGCATGATTGTGAACACCGAGAATGAACCTTTTAATTATTTTTATATATTTTATTTTTATATGTTTTATTTTTATTTATTTTATTTTACATTTGTTTACCAGGATAGTCCGACTGGGGACAGGTCCATTTACAGTGGAGGCCCGTGGAGAAATGCTCCACAATTAGATTAACATTAACATGGTAATACAAACAATAATATAACAGTGATAATTGAGGAAAGTACAGACATAAAAAAGTCTCATACAATGCAGTCTAAACAATAAACAATACATCAGGAGTTAAGTAAGTAAATTTACAAAGATAGAGAGTCTCGTACATCCAAGCTGTAGCATTGATTAGTGAGGTAGGATAAAAGAATAAAAAAAAATCATATGATTAGACATGACATATTATATAATTTCAAGTTGACAGTAAGATACCTAACTGTAGCATATATACAGTAGAGATAGCAGGAATGGAAGTGTGCTGAGATTGTGAGATTCATGTGATCCATGGACATAGCCATGTATTCATAAGATGTGATTTGAGAGCATTTTTAAAATGTGTGTTAGTGGGGGCAGAAGTCAGAGAAGGGGGGAGGTTATTCCAGGATCTAGCTATGGCATAAGAAAAAAAAAACTTTCCCTGAGTTGTTAACTTTAGAGATGCAGCGGAGGGATTTTATTTATTTTTGCTCCTCATGTTGACACAACAACATAAGGGTGTGAGACATGATGTGATGCGTCACCTCTGGGGAGACTCAGTCATAAAATGGGCCTTTTCTGTGCTTCTCAGCTTAGCCTTGAGGGGGGGAGCGGTACGATGTGCCAGATATACAAACTATGGCTCTGCCTGCCACTGCCTTAGAGGCCTGAGCCACTAATAAAACCCAAGTTACTTGGATCACAGTTAGGCTTTATCCATCTAATACACAGTGCTGGCTGGCTGGCTGGCCCAGGTTCTTAGCAAATGTGTTACACTTTGTTGTTTGAATTCCTGTACCTTTTACATAGCCAGTAATTTGTTCTATACTGTGTGGTATTTGATATGAATCCCAGCTTATCTCTTGTAATTTAATGATTTTGCAAGTGCATTTTCAGTAAATATGAATGTCAGGGTAAAAGAAATTTACTGTTGTTCATAAGTCAGTTTTCATTGTGAGAGTACTTTCTTTTGTTTAGCAAATTGCTGTCAGTGTTTTTGCTGTAAAATTTGAAATAAACATTTTAGATTAAATCCAAATCCATATGACCCTTGTAAAAGTAAGGCAAGAACTAGTCTGCACATTAACTTATTGTAATTATGGTATTAGGGAGAGACAGCTGTAATCTGATATTTGTATGGTTGAGGGGGAACCTTGTTCATTACCCCGCCTAGGAGCCCATTTGACCGTGATCAGGCTCTAATAGCACTACAGTTTGCAACCTTTAAACAACCACCTGAACAATCTTGAAATGCCATAGTAATTTCTTACTAGAAAAAAGTACTAGAAAAAATATAGGTCTGGAAAGCCTAAAACTACTGCACCCATACTGTTATACTCTGCCTCAGGCCTCACCAACATACAAAACCCTTAGCTGAAAAAATGGAAATATGTTATGACAAAGGTGCCAGATTCACATCTAATCCACCAAATAAAGCATATTGTTATAGTACTGAAACTAGAACACAATAAAACTATAACCTAACTCAAAGTAGTACACTGCATTTTCTATAAGCCTAATCAATACCTTGACTTAGAGAACACAGTAGAAATATAGCCAAACTCATAATAGTACACCACCATTTTTATAAGCTTAACAAATATCCTGGTCTGTCTTTCCTTATTTAAAAATATAATCCCAGTAGATCACTAAAATTAGATACAAATTACAAAATCACAGTCATCATGGGAACTGTCTACTCAAAATCTGTGTAGCAAAAATGTGGAACTTGATTCCACATGATATAAATTTAGAGTCGAGCCAAAAAAATGCTCAACAAATTAAAGATATAACTAAGTAATAACCATAAGTGATCCTGTTCTGTAACCTAAAATAGTGCTTACCTTTTTCTCATTACCTCTACAACAGAGTCTAATTATAATCCACCCTCTAATACCTTCTTAAATCCACACATTACTTCTCTATCAACCTGTAGCCTCCCTTTTCACTCTTTCCTTTTATCTTTTCTTACTTCTAAACTGTAAATTATTCACCTATTCATTCTTTTCTCTTTCCTTTATAACTACTTATAATCTACCCTCTACTCCCAAATGTTATATTTTTCTTACCTTCACTTTACATCTTCTTCTTTCTAACATACCCTTCTAATGAGGGTGGAAAATTAGAACTTTTGTCAGACAATATCTGAATATTTATGTTTGCATTTCATAATTTTAGTCAGATGTTACCTTTTCACATTGTACTTTACAGTCATGACTTAAAATGTTCATATCTGATGCTAATTACTGGCTCTATGAATGTTTGTACAAGTTTTATGTCTGTACGTTCTCTTTTTCTTAGAGCTTTTCTCCCTGGGACCTTACTGAAAATGGTCAGTTGATGCTTAGTCAAGTTATTTCAGTTATCAAATGAAAGCAAGTAAACAAGTAAATATATCATTGATACCGAAAAATGACAGGTACATTAGACAGTCCCTTCCAATATTATAACTCAAGAGGTCAGTTATTAACCACCATCAGAAATTATCTTGTGTCCATAATATATTCATCTAGCTAAACGTGTACCATATTTACCTAACTATCCACATCTCTGTCTGTCTGTCTGTAAAAGTAGAAGTATTAGCATGGAGGTACAGGAGACAAGCTTCTTGAAGGCTTCTTAACTTTAATAATTGGCTTAGCTTCTGGTGTCATTCTAAGAATGTGCAATATTTATCAGCATGGAAGGAGATGGTCAACAAACCACGCTGCTTTGCCAGGGATGGTCTGCACCTCTCCCCTCTAGGCTTTGGAATATTAGCTAAAACACTGCCTTCCCCATATTGCCTTTTTTAGGCAGTACCAAACTGAAAGTACTTCTGACATAGCAAATCAAAACCGGAAAAATCTAAAGGCATTACTGCTCAGTGTTGGAGCCTAAACAAAAAACTCCACTCCCTGGAAGTTCTCTTTACCCTAGAGAATGCTGATGTCTGTGTGGTCTCTGAAACGTGGTTTAAAGCTGCAGAGAGCACACCAACATTACAAGGTTATAATGCTTTACACACATTTAGACCAGCTACTTCACAGGCAGGGACTAAAGGTGGAGGTATCTCTGTTTACATCAAAAATAAATGTACTTCAAGACTAGTCAAACAGGACAGTATACTTGAGCTGCTTCATGCTCAAATCACCATAGGCAAAATCCAATATCACTTCCTTGCAAGCTATAGGTCCCCCTCTATGACCCGGGAAACTCACACCATGTATTTAAACTTATTAGAAACACTAATCATCCAACTCAACACTAAATTCATGGGTGACTTTACTTACCCCACTATTAATTGGGAATCCTATACAACATCAAATATACATGCACAGAGCTTCCGTGGACCAGATAGTCATATACCAACCAGGGGTGCAACCATATTGGATCTGGTCCTCACTAATCCTCACTAATATGGGAGAATGCTGCACACCCCCTACTGTAATGCCTTCCCTGGTAAGGTCAGACCGCAAAATGGTCTTCTTTGAAGTAAAAATAAAACCTGGACCCCTAGCTCATTGGGACTATTCAGGAATCATTCTAAGGCTAACTTCCTGCTATTAAGTGAGAACCTGGAAAAATTACAAGCCCCCATTAAACCCTGAGAATACTTCTGCCTATGTAGAACTGTTCACAGAAACCCTGTCCAAGCATTTTAATAGCTGCATAGAAGCAGCTGTACCCACCAGGAAGAAGTACAGAGCTAACTAAAAAAACAAGCACCCTAGTGGAATGCTGTACCCACCAGGAAGAAGTACAGAACTAACGAAAAAAACAAGCCACCCTAGTGGAATCACATAATCAATCAGCTGTATAACAAGAGGAAGAAAATCATGGCAAAAATTAGGAGGTGCAGCACCCAGCAGGATAAAAGCACTCTCTTCAAACTAACTAAACTACTCAGAGGACAAAGTCTACCAAAGTGAAATTTGAGGTAAGTATGGCCTCCCAGGTCAAGGACAACCACAAAGCATTATTTAGCTATGTCCACAACCTCAAAGGTAATACACAATTGTGTGCAGAGCTTATTGTAAATGGAGCCACCTATACTAAGATAGAAGATATAGCATACCTCCTGGCTGATAAATTCAGATCCAACTTTACTCCTGTCTCCCCTCAACCCTTCCTCAGAAAATATCATCAAATATAAGTCCCCCTACTATCACTAGGGAACAGGTCCTTAATGCTCTCTCTAAGACCAAGAACTGTGCATCAGTGAGCCCAGACAGTATCACAGGATGCCTTCTAAATAGCATGAAACATTACCTATCAGGGCCTATGGAATTATTGTTTAAATGTTGCCTCCAAACAGGCTTCATGCCTCATGAATAGAGAAAGGCAACAGTCATACCTCTGCACAAAGGTGGGCCATCTACAGACCATGGAAACTACAGACCCGTAAGTCTCACTAGTCTTATATGTAAAGCCATAGAAAGAATTATCATGGAGATGATCAGCAGAGATATAGTAAACCTCCAGACACTGGACCCAACCCAGTTTGATTTTGTCAAGGGCAGATCATGCCTACTCAACTTTGTGGATGTCTTTGAGAAAGTCACCAAAGCAATAGATGACCAAAGACAGTGGGCAACAGTGGTGTCCTCCTGATGAACAAATAGTTTTATGGGCTTTTAGACCTTTTATTGTGCCATAATTTTTGTTTATAGGTTCATAGGTTCATACTAGGCTATCTGCCCTAGGGCATTTATAAGCCTAGCCAGAATGTGTTTGGCTTTTGCCACCTATTTTAAATTAATTTTCCTATGCCCTTTTTCGAGGTTAGTATACTGTGCCTCTGTCTAACAGTGACACAGAAGTGATACCCCGGTTAAACCTACGATCTCCCATCCACTCATCAAGATTCCTCTTGAAGAGAGTCAATGAGGGACTGTGCCTAACCTGGACTGGGATTTTATTCCAGAGTAAAGGGAGCCTCTGGGTTATGAATCTGTCCCTCCAGCATCCTATTTATTTCAGTGCTGAGGTTCAAGTCTCTCGAGCATGTAGCTCGATGGGATTTGGATTTTCTGAGGTGCAGCATGTCCATTAATTCCGGGTTGGACATGGCTTTATACGTCAGGCACAGATCTCCCCTGAACAGGCGGTATGCCACTGAGTAGAGCTGGAGTTTCTTTAACCGGGCAGCATATGGCATCTGTTTGAGCCCTTTGATCCTCTTGGTGAGGTACTTTTGGGGTCTTTCCAGTTGCTGCAGGTGTCTGGTAAGGTACATCCCAAAAGAGGCATTGTACTCAATTATGGGCCTGATGAGGGATGAGTAAAGAGGCACGATGACCTCCACTGAACTAGATGTGAATCCCTTCATGATTAGGTGGGTTATATAAAATGTTTTTCTAACCACTTTGAACATGTGATTGTCAAATGAGAGACTGCTATCAACTTGGGTCCCCAGGTCCCTAATTACTTCTTCTGTACTTAATGGATTACCACCTATGTGGTAATTTGTGGGCACTTTGTTTTTGCCAAAGGGGATGACTATACCCGTTTTGGCATTTAGCTTGAGGCCATGGCTCTGGCACCAGTTGTCTGTTTCTATGAGGCCCTTTTGGAGGATGCTTGTGTCGGCTGGAGAGACGATTATGGTGCCCAGTTTTCAGTCATCTGCGAACTTGGTCAGCCACAGTCCTTCCATGTTGGCCTGTACCTCCGAGAAATATATACCAAACAAGAGAGGTCCCAGGACTGAGCCTTGTGGGACGCCACTTGTAATTGGTTTGGAGTCTGACATGGCACCAGCAATTCTAACCATGTGGGTTCTGTCCTTGAGCCAGTTTGCAACCCATCTAGTGACATAGGGGTTTATATTTAAGCTGATGAGCTTATCTATAATGCCCAAGTAGGGTATTGTATCTAAGGCTTTTGCGAGGTCCAGGTAGGCTGTGTGGACCACCATCCCCTCATCAATGGCCTTGGTGACTGTTTCAAAGAAATCAACCAGGTTTAAGAGGCAGGATCTGCCCTTAACAAAGCCGAACTGGAAAGGATCCAGTGTCTGTAGGTCCCCAATATCTTTATTTATGAGGTCCATGATGATCCTTTCCATAGCTTTGCAGACCAAGCTAGTCAGGCTTATAGGGCAATAGTTTCCAGGATCCATTGAGGCACCACCTTTGTGGAGAAGGACCACTGTTGCTGTACGCCACTCTTTGGGTACATATCCTGTAGTAAGGCTGAGATTGAACAGTAGTTTTATGTTTGGGTTTAGCTCTTCTTGGAGTTCATGTAGGACGCAGCCCGGGACACCATCTGGTCCCATTGATGCTGTGTTTTTTGCTTTGGAAAGGGTGGCTCTTACCTGAGCATCTAAGATGTCAGGGGGGCAGCACTCTGCTGGGATAGACATTTGCCCTTTTGGTGAGGAGGGGGGGAGAAGTTTGCGCTGAACCTGTCATCTAGGATGTTGGCAATGTCTGTGGGTTTGATATATTTTTTGTCATTTTGGACTAATTCTGAGCATATCTGGGAATTCCCACCCAGGTTCCTAACATAACTAAAGAAAGCCTTGTGATTATCCTTAGTGTCCTGTGCAATTTTTCTCTCGAAGCTGGCCTTAGACGATTTTATGAGTGCCCGTAGTTTTTTGCTAATACTGATCAGAGATGCCTTCCCTTTTTGGGATTTTGCTCTATCATGTAGTAGCTTCCTCCTTCTATTGTATAGTTTGTTTATGGCTGGGGTCCACTAGACAGGATGTCTGCCTTTGGAGGATTTGGTCTTGGTTTTATTTGGGATTGCATGATCCATGCATTCCTGAAGGTATTCATAGAATGCATTTATAAAGGATTCAGCGGTCTGGGCCGTATTTTCCACAGGCCCGGGGGCTTTGAAGGATTCCACCTTGGTTCTGAGGAGTGTTAAATTTGCTTTAGAGAAGTTTTTCACTGTGGTTTTCTGGGCAGGAGGTGGGGTCGGGATGTGAATATCCAGTGAGATTAGTTTATGGTCTGATCTTACCAGTGAGGGATACACTTCTGGTCTGGAGCATAGAGTCCCCATGTTGGTGATGATCAGGTCCAGTATGTTTTCCCCTCTTGTGGGAGTGGTAACAAGTTGTTCCATAGAATTTGAGTTTATAAATTCTAGGAACCTTTGGGCTAGGGTGTTGGAGCTAGAGTAATGCTCCCAGTCTATGTTTGGGTAGTTGAAGTCGCCCAATATAATGGTGTTTGGAGAGACCTTCATATTTTCCAGTGTTCTCAGGAAGGCCGAGTGGGGTTCCTGGGTTTGGGAGGGTGGTCTGTAGCAGGCTATAAACTGGAAGGCAGTTTTACCCACTGTTAGTTGCACATGGATAGTCTCTGATGCTTCGTGCTGTGCCACCAACCTGGAGGTGTGGGTATCTTTGATGAATATTGATACTCCCCCTCCTTTTGTGGTTCGGTCCAAGTTTTGGGGCCAAAAAGCATGGTATGAGGTATAACCTGATAGTGCTGGGGTGCTCTCGGGAGCCTTGAACCAGGTTTCTGTTACTGCACAGATATCGATGTTCTCCATGCTAAGGAGAGTTTCGAGTGCATGCATCTTGAGGTTTAGACTTCTGGCATTGAGTAGCATTACTCTTAGTTTCTTATTCCTTGTGATACCTATGGAGGTGGGTTTGTATTCTGAGCCTTGCCTAAAAAAGGCACTATGGGGGTAGCAAGAGCCTTTGCCAATATCTGAAAGCCCAGGTGTGATAGGTGCAAGCCGTCCCTAGCGAAGCATCGTGGCTTGTTGAGCATGTCATCCCAGGCTGACAGGCATTGGATCCCCTTTGAATGACACCAATACTTAATCCAATTGTTGAAATTGATCATCTTGTCTTCATATTGTGGCATCATTCTTGGTGAGGGTAAGATACTACTCAAGGTCAGGGTCACAGTGGCCTGGGCCACATGCTCAGAGAGCTCCTCTATGTCTCTTTTCATGTAGTCCAGGGAGGTACATCTCAGGTCATTCACACCAGCATTGACAATGACTGAGTCATATTTGTACTTGCCTTGGAGTGACCTGAGTGCTTGTGTTATGTGGCAGATCCTAGCACCCGACAGGCAGCTCACCATGACCTTCTCCTTGTTCAGCCTGGTGAGCGGGACGTCAGTGTGCCTGACAATAGAGTCACTTATTATAAGTGTATCAGGTGTTTTGTTTAGCCTTAAGGGTTGTGACTGTTCGGCACACTGGCTTTGTGAGCTATGTGTTGCACGTGTTTTGTTTTGAGGTAGCGGGTGCTTGGGTGTCTGCTTTGGAGGTCTCTGCTGCTTAGGCAGATTTTTATTTAGAGCCTCTGAGTATGTTTTTGTGTGTTTATGTGTTTGGTTTGCTGTCGTGGTAGGTCTATGTGAGACTGGAATTGTAGTGAGTGTGGTTTCCTTCTCCTCCTGACTGGTTATGCCAGTACTGAGTTGAGAGAGCTTAGCCTCCAGTTTGGCTATATGGATGCATCTCTCACATGTGTTGGAATTTGTTGGGAGGAGGAGAGGGTTGTCTGTGTAAATGAGGCAGGTGTAACATTGCCTCAAGATTCCCAGATTCACCAGCTGGACCAGAGAGGAGACTGACAACTGACCTTTGGACATGCTAGAATAGTATTGGGAATTCCTTTATAAATGAAAAAAAAGGGCCAATGGGGAACAAGGTACTCAAGGGGAGTTTGTGAGGGTGTAGTGCTTTTAATTTTTTAGTGCTGACTTATATAATTGCTTTAGTGAGCAAGTGCCAGGTAACTTAAATGCAAAAATGACAAACAGTAACTTTCTTTTAAGTGAAAGAAGGAAATAAGTACAGTAAACAATGCAGATATCACTAGGGATCCACAGAAGCGCTGAAAAGCTGTGTTTTAGGTGGTATTAGCATTTCAGGGAAATAAGCAAACAAACAACAAGCATACAAACAAAGCTAGATTCAGCAGGCCTTGATCTAGTCTATGCTACAGCAAACAAGGTGTACCAATTTCAGTAAGAAACAGTTGAAATATGCAGGCACTATAAGCCTTTAACCAGAAATTCCCAGCTCAGAAGGGCAGAGTCTAGCCTCTCCACCCACAAGAGTGCAGACCACGAACCTTCTTAATGTAAAATAACTGGCCTGAAGCCCAAGTGCTTAAACCAGAAGTAATACACTTTTAGAATAACAGACACTGAGCCCTCAATCAGCAGTTCCCAACTTAGAAGGATGTAAGCTACCTGTCCTGCCACCACAGTGCAGGCCACAAACCTTCCTAATGTAAAACAACTGGTCTGAAGCCCAAGTGCTTAATCCAAAAAAGAATGATAGCTACACTTTAATCAAGTTACTACCAAGCAGTAGTAAATACAATTGAATACTTTAAAGAATGCCTGGATTAGTGCTCAAGTTATACAAACGAAGCTAGATTCAGCAGGCCTGGATCTAGTCTACGCTACAGCAAACAAGGTGTACCAATTTCAGTAAGAAGCAGTTCAAATATGCAGGCACTATAAGGCTTTATCCAGAAATTCCCAGCTCAGAAGGTCAGAGTCCAGCCTCTCCTCCCACAAGAGTGCAGACCACGAACCCTTTTAATGTAAAATAACTGGCCTGAAGCCCAAGTGCTTAAACCAGAATTAATACACTTTTAGAATAACAGACACTGAGCCCTCAATCAGCAGTTCCCAACTTAGAAGGATGTAAGCTACCTGCTCTGCCACTACAGTGCAGACCACAAACCTTCTTAATGTAAAACAACTGGTCTGAAGCCCAATTGCTTAAACTAAAAGGCTTAGAATGAGTTACACCAAGCAGTAATAAATGCAACTGAGTACTTTTAAGATGACGCAAAAGCAAAATAAAGTAGGAAGAAACACAAATACAGTAAAAGCAGAAAATGTATTTATTTTTTTTTCAGAAAAGTAGCAAAAACAGTAGTAAAAACAATTCACATGCAGTGCAAGCTGGCTCACTTGAGTATGTAGCAATGTTAGTCCACACACAGTTTGAAAAAATGTAATTAAATTAAAAAGGACTAAAAGCAAGTGCAGAAAGGGTTTATTAGGTAGAATGCGGTAAAGAGATGGGACTGGGGGAGTGTCCTAGATCAAATCTACAGTGGGGCGGGCACTGCAAAAGCCACCAAATTTAAACTACAACCAAGAACAGGGAGGGGGGTTGGGGAAGACAGTTTCAACAGAGATAGCTATGAAGAATCACAGTGCAAATTATAACCAAAAAAATATATACTGATATCTGTATATTTGCAGAACAGTAAGACAACAGATATCTAAGTAACTATTTAGCTCTATAATACAGAATAATACAAAAAAATGTAGTCAGCTCTATATATTTGCAGAGAGTCTTGTAAGGCTGTCTCTCAACAATCCACTTTAAATGCAGGCTGCTATTAACAGCAAATTAAGGGAACCTTGAGTTAACACACAAGCGATAGAAACTAAAATGAGGGGTGGGGGTGGGGAAGACAGTTTCAACAGAGATAGACATGAGGAATCACAGTGCAAATTATAACCAAAAAAATATATACTGATATCTGTATATTTGCAGAACAGTAAGACAACAGATATCTAAGTAACAATTTAGCTCTATAATACAGAATAATACAAAAAATTTACTCAGCTCTGTATATTTGCAGAGAGTCTTGTAAGGCTGTCTCTCAACAATCCACTTTAAATGCAGGCTGCATGACAGCATGAAATTTATTGGACCTTTCCAAGCTGTGCAAATGAAAATGCTTTGAATACTGTTCTGTGATGCCTGCTGTTAATGGTCAAGCACAAGATTAGAGCTTAACAACTCTGAAAGGTACCTAACAAACTTTAAGTACCTTTCTTATATCAAAAAAGTACTTAAAGTAATTTTCTTCCATGTTTCAGAGCGTAATTACAACACTCCATATACTACTTAGTAACCTAACTTATCCCGAGGTACTCAAGCCCCCATTCCAAAATGGAAAAGGCTTCCTTCTCCAGAAATTATGACAGACCAAGAGTCTGAGGAATATGATTATTCTGCCTTTGAAGAGGAACAACAGCCCTTAACTGTTTATGAGGATTCAGATGCAGAGGAATCCATCCTCTCTGCCTCTCCCCCCCAGAGAACCTCTCCTTCGGGGAAACCCTTCACTTCCTCAGGGAACATTTTCAGTGGGAATCTCATGACTACCCACAGACAAAGAAACGACTTAGAGAGTTTCTGGACCTGCCCCAGCACAGACCTCTGGCCATCCCACATATTTTAGAAGTGGTGGATGATGTTTTCCTTGAATACAATTAAACCCCTGATGCCCTGCCTCCTGCTCCAGCTAAACCTGACAGGTACTACAGAGTACCGGATTCTCACAAATACCTGTACAGGAACCCTGCTGCAGACCCTGAGGTCATTACACAGGGACCCAAAGGAGCTAAGACTAGTTCTGCCAAGAAGCCTCTTCCTTTTGACAAAGACTCCAGAGCTCTGGACAGATGGGGTAAGAAAGTATACACCTCTGAAACCTTAGCTATCGGTGCACTAAATTGTCAGTTCCATGTGTTAAAATATCAACAACACACTTTGGAACAATTAAAACAGAAGATTGCTATCTCTCCTGACGGTGCCAACTCAAAAGAGCTGGCAGGATTACTACCCTTTGCTTGTCAAGTGACCAAGCACTCATTACAATATGGATATGACGCCTTAGAAACCTCTAGCAGGGCAGCAGTGACAGGATCTGTTATTAGAAGACATGCATGGCTGAAGGAACAACCTCTCCCTGATCATGTCAAGTCTAAACCTACTGATGCACCCCTAGGTAAGGAATGCCTGTTTGGGAAAAAAGCAGAAGTGCTTAAAAAGATGGAAGACAAAGCAAAATCTATGCATACATTAAAAGATTTATTTCAAGTTCAACCACCCAGATTCAGCAGGAACTTCCCCTCTAAGCACTGGGCCTTCCCTGCACCCATTAGACAGGGCCAAAGTAAGCCTCCCAGGGACAGGACATCCAGGCCCCTATCCCAGGGCCAGCAAAGAAGCAAACAATGAGCCACTTCCACTTCTAAGGCAGGAAGTTCTAAGCCAGGCTTTTATGGTAAGCACTCATAATGAATCCCCCCCCACCCGCCCTCCTTTCACTCATCTAAAACTAGGAGGAAGGTCCACCATCTTCAAGGACAATTGGGTCTCTATAACCAAGAACCAATGTGTATTAAAAATAATTTCTTAGGGATACAGATTCTCCTTCAGCGAACTCCCAATTCCAAGAGGGTACCCAGACCTCACCCCAAACCAGTGGGCAGAGGCATTAAAACAGGTAAAAACACTAATATCCCAGGGGGTAGTAGAACCTGTCCCTCTGGATCAAACAAGAAAAGATTTCTACTCCAGACTATTCCTTGTTCCCAGAAAACAGGGCGCTTGGTGCCCCATCCTGGATCTATCCAAACTGAACACCTCCTTGGTGGTCCCCAGATTCAAAATGCTAACCTTGCAGCATCTTCTGCCTATGCTCACACAACATGCCTGGCTAGTGACGCTAGACCTAAAAGATGCCTACCTCCACATCCCCATCAGGGAATCGTGCACAAAATTCCTGTGCTTCAGAGCAGGCAATCAGCACTTTCGGTTCTCTGCACTGCACTTTGGCTTATCTACTGCTCCCAGAGTATTCACCAAATGCTTGGCCGTGGCTATAACTTTCTGCAGACAGAGAAATATACAGATTTACCCTTACCTGAATGACTGCCTCATTCAGGTGAACAGCAAAGAAAAGTTGCTCCAGGATCTTCTCTTTGTCAAAAAACTACTAACTTCCATAGGGTTCACCATCAACAAGAAAAAATCAAAGCAAAACCCCACCAGGAAAATTGTTTTCCTGGGAGCTGTGCTAGACACAGCAACCCTAATGGCCTTCCTATCCCCAGAAAAGCAGAGCTTCCTGCCTCTCTACTTCACCCAACTGGCTTCCAGAAGTCACCTCACTGCGAGGAAGTTCCTGCAAGCCCTGGGATACATGTCATCTTGCATCCTTCTCATCCCTCTCACCAGGCTTCATGTGAGAAAGCTTCAGTGGTACTTAAAGAACCTTTGGTGTCAGCACTCTTAGTCCCTAGAGACCACTCTCCCACTGGTCCCTTGCATAAGGGATGAATTTCTCTGGTGGGCAGAGGCCTGTGCCATGAACAAGGGTCTTTCCTTCATCCTCCACCTTTCTGGTCAGACAATCACCACCAATGCCTCAGACATAGCTTGGGGCACTCACCTAGCAGGCAGGTGTACCCAAGGCCTCTGGAATGCCCAGCAACTTCACTTGCACATCAACCAGAAAGAAATGATGGCAGTGCAAAATGCTGTGACTTCCTTCCAACCCCATCTCAGGCCAGGGGTCCTCCTTATAAAAACAGACAACACCACAGTAATGGGGTACATCAACAAGCAGGGGGGCACCCAATCTTACCCCCTGCGCAGGTTAGCCATGAGTCTGTGGCTTACAGCCACCTTCATGGGGCTACACGAGATCAACGACACACTGGCAGACCACCTAAGCAGAAACTTACTGGACCCCCATGAATGGCAGCTCCACAGAGAAATCTTTCTGCAAATCAACCAGGAGTGGGGGACCCCAGAGGTGGACCTCTTTGCCTCGCATCTCAACCACCAGCTGCATCAGTCTTGTACCAGGGAGTATCACCTCCTAGCATGGAAGGTGGATGCCTCGACCTTCCCCTGGAGCTCCCTCTTTGTGTATGCATACCCTCCTCTGCCCCTTATTCCCAAGGTTCTGATCAAAATAAGAGAGGAGAGACCAAAGGCCATCTTCATTGCTCCAGATTGGCCCAGACAGTATTGGAAGCCCTTACTTCGCAGTCTGACCTTATAGCCCCCGAAGCTGCTTCCCCTAAGGTCAGACCTCTTGACCCAGGAAAGGGGGAAGGTAAGCAAACAGGTTCTGGACATCATCACAGAGGCCAGAAGGCCCAGCACAAGAAATTCCTGTACAGGAAAATGGAAAAGATTCTGCATCTGGAAATAGTCAAAAGGGGGACAGTACCTTCCAACCTTCCATCCCTCTCATCCTGGATTACTTAGCAGAGTTTCTCAATAGTGGCCTCTCCTTCTCCTCTATTAAAATCCATGCCTCGGCCATCTCTGCCCATTATGATTCAGACCTACCCCTCTTCTCTCATCCTTTGATTAAGCAATTCCTCAGAGGGGCTTCTAATATTAGGCCTCCCTGAAGACCTTCTACTCCACCCTGGGACCAGAATTATGTGTTAGAGAAACTAACCTTACCTCCTTTCGAACCTGTTGCTTCAACAGAATTTAAATACCTCTCCTGGAAGACTGCCTTCCTACTAGCTATCACCTCAGCCAGTAGGGTCTCAGAACTTCAAGCTCTCATGGCTGTCACGCTCTTCATAATTTTCCATGCAGGCAGAGTCTCCCCTGAAGACTAAAATCCCTCCTTTATGCCCAAGATGGTATCTGATGTGAACCTTAACCATGCCATACACCTTCCCACCTTCTTTCCCAACCCTCAAAACAAGGAGGAAAGTATTATACACTCACTAGACATGCACAGACAGCTCAGATACTATCTGGACTGCATTAAGCCATTCAGAAAAACTTAACAGCTTCTTGTAAGCTTTGCCCCAGAGGCAGAGGGGAAGCCCATCTCCACACAAACCATTTCCAAATGGATTTCACACTGTATCCATTTTTGCTACAGACTACATGGGATACCCATCCGTAATCAATCTGTATGCACCCCACTAGGGCAACCTCCACTTCCACTGCTTTCCTCAGAGGAGTACCTACCAGGGACATACTGGCCACCTGGACCTCTGTCCATAACTTTACAAAGCATTACCACCTACCTCTCTTTTCTAAGTCTAGGGCAGGGTTTGTCTGTGCAATTCTGCAGGGCCTCCTGACCCATGTCTAGGGCTCTACCTATCCTTCCACCCTTTACCTCAGCTTTGGGAATCCTCCCACAGGTGATGACTGCAACAGTGAAACATGAAGGACATAGTACAGTTGTGTATACTTACTATAAATGTAGATGTTCGAGTGTATTCACTGTTGCAGTCTTGATTTCCCTCCCTCCAGCCCCCATTTCACATCTTCCCCTAGGTGGACACATGCTTCCCAAGGTGGCTCTTAGCCACCAGGACCACTTCTCTCTTTTTCCTTGTGCTTCTGACGGGTTAGGGCAAGAAAAACTTATGTAATGATGTCGGCTGCCTTACTTTATAGTACTGGCGACCTGACATCAGACTACAGGCAACAGCAGCCGGTGCACAAAAACATTGACTCTGGTATTCGGGCCGGCCGAGGGCTACCACAGCAGGGATAACCCACAGGTGATGACTGCAACAGTGAAACACGAAGAACATCTACATTTATGGTAAGTGTACACAACTGTACTTTGTATCACCACAAGTAAGTATATCACTGAGTTGTCATTTAATAAGCACAGAATTATTATTACTCAAATCAACAAGAATGTAGTATGTGGATGTTGTCAAAATAATTTTGCATCTACAGAAGTAGATGCCAAACTTGAAATTGCTGAATTCTCAGAAGTTTTCTGAGATGCACACTAACAGCTTACTGCACAATCACCTGCACTGTTTGGATTATGGCATTTGTTTTAAGTGTTCCTTGTCCACTACCATCATTTTCATCTCACAGTTCTTAAAATCCTATAACACCACAAACAGTTAGCCACCCATATGTACCATGTCATACGTTTGTACTCATTACATTTTAGCTGGCTTTAAATCTGAGTTTGCTGCTGTATAATATCAAAATCTGCTTCAACCTTTTTAATTTTAGTTTGAAAAATAACCACTGTATCTCTTGCCTCAGGGAATGGTTTAGTTTAGAAATTAATTGAAACTGAAAAATAAAATGCGATCTGTTGTTATGGATTATTTACTATTACAACTTTTTTATTATTTTTTTTTATTATAAAAGGTATTCAGTATTAATATTGAAAGAAATGTAAAGCACTGTAATAATGTCTGAGACAAGCAAGGAAGCATTTACCAGGCAAAGCAGTCCTGAAAACATACTCGCTGATATATTTTCTGGTATGATCCAAAAAACTGCAAAAAAAGATGCCAAAATTGAGTTACACTGTTGACAGTTGAACCCTCATATATCCAAAGCAAGACAATTTTGACAGAATATTCTGCCTGTAAGTGTGCAAAGATGTCCTTGATGGCATTGTCGTTGAGTGACTTATAAGAAGAGGTGTTATCAGAATTGCAGAATTTGACTGAACCTAACTAGATCAGTGGTAAGTCATGTAATTGGTTGAAAGTCTGGATGTCACAAATTGCACCATTAATGAATGTATTGTACTAGTGGGACCACAGGCTATTAAAACAGAAGAGAATCTCTTATCTGTAGCCTTGGGTGAAGAATATGTCTCCACTTTGAGATCTGAACTTCATAACTGATATACAGTTGCTTCTGACCTTTTAACCAAATTGTCTTCTTGAAGACCATCACGTCTGCCTATGGATTCTACTTTGCAGGCTTATACATGAGGTGTGAGTATCTCCTAAGATGAATCTTCATTCCCTCTCATAACTGCCTCCTGAACTGTTGTTCATCTGTCTGTTCTCTTGTCAGTAATTCTTCCCAGTACATAAAATATGGAGGAATATGTATTGTATTCTGTGCATTTGCCTCATGTCTGCCAAATATCAAGCTTTCCCCGAGAGTCCTAAACCTATGTGTTCCCTCTTTTCAGAGGAGTCCCTTATATTAGAGCAACAGCTCTCACTGCATGTCAGTAGTGAGGATAGATCTATGTAAGGACCTAACTCAACCAGTGCCAGCTAACTTGAGCACCAGCATTACTACGAGGCATGCTGCCCCCCCTCCATGCACGTGTGTGCTTCCAGCCACACACTAATCAGGGCTTCCATTACCAGCCTGGGATCATTATGCCCACATCCCATGTCCCATCTCCTGACTGTTTTGAATGTCATGCAAGCTTCCACATGTTTGGTGGCAATCTGCTGACCAGAAGCCACCTCTCTCCCCCATGGACAGGCAAGCTGGCATCTGGTACTTGCTCCCACCCACCCCTGCCCTGGTTCCCCAATGTATGAGCCAGTATTTAAACACAGGTGTCTGCACCAAACTCAGGACTCTGTCTGAATGACTGTTCCTCCCAGTCAGTGAATATTTACTTGCATTTTGATTGATTACTTTACTTTGTAGTACTGGAGTGTTAATGCCAGTGTGACCAGTTGGTTTAGCACAGCAAGACTTTGCTCTTATTCATGCTCCCAGCACAATTCTTTGTTTTCTCCCATTGTTTTTTTTTTAGCGACTGTGACACCTTGGACAGGTTAGAAATAAATATTTCTAGCTACTATACCATTTGTAGAAATCTTAGCAGTGCAAATTTGTTTTATGATTTCCCCTTTTCAGCTTGAAGCCTCACTTTCTCTTATGCCAGTTTTCTACCTTTTTCAGTTAAATATATGGCCCATATATCTGATATAGTTAACAGATGTCTGACACTTCCTGGCATTGAGCTTTACATTTGTTTTGACTGAGTCTCTCAAGTAACGTCTCAAATCTTTGGATGTATTCTGGCCTTGACTCATCACACACAAGGAAGTCATCCTTAATATTCAAGTTATTTAGTTATTTGAATTTATTTACCAGAGTATGGCACTGATCACAAATGACAGATTTCATTCTCAGCCTGGGCAAAGTTTGCAGAGTAGATCAAAGGAAAATAATATGTACAATGAGATGCAACTATAACAAAACAAAGGAAGCATTGATTTGTTCACAGTGTAGAATAAATTATGTACAAGAGTTAAATTGAAAAGTAGGTAAACTATGCATTGTTAGGGTTTCAGTAGATACAGATGCATACCTCTCAACTGTACAGATTTTTGCCTCATATTTTTGGTCCATTTTTCATACAGTTGTGCTTTTCTGGCAAATTAGCGGCAAATCATTAAAGATTGAAATTAAAAAATAATGACAGACGTTTGAGTTTCAGACTTCATAGCCTTCAGAAAATTCATGCTAATGCAAAACCTGTCATTCTGTCAACTTATTAAGTTTGTAAAAACAGTATTTAAAAATTGTCCCTATTTATGGGCCTTTGTCCCACTTTTATTTATGGCTTTGTCCAGATGTCTTGCTCTAAGAGGTTGAGAGATGTGTACAGATGCCATGGGAGTGTGGAAATAATGAGAAATTATGGTGGTATTAGGTAATATGGCCAGATGTATTGATTCAAAAACTTGAAAATATGCTCACCAAAACACTTGTACAGCACATAACTTGAAAATACTAAACACAAGTGCAAGACAGTCCCAAACCTCAGGAAATCTCGACAAAAAAAAATTGAAAAATCATATGGAAACTAGTCTGAAAAGTAAACACAAAAAATGAATACTATTAGTTAAGTGATTTCATCCAACATTTTTTAACCAGCTGAGCTGGTATGGCAATTCTGCCTTAATGGTTTAAATGATAATATGTCTGTCTTCAGTGTTTTAAAATTGCGAACTGTCAGAGTGTAATTGAAATGGACAGCAACAGTTTTTACAACTAAAAAATTAAAACATGTTTTGATTTAATTAAAGAACGTTTTATGGAGGCGTGGCCAAGATGCCAGTCTGATTGCAGCAGCAATCCATGGCTCTGCTTAGATTTCAATATCCTGACAGGAAATATACTTTAATTTTTAGAAAAATCTAACTAAAGGTATACTAAAAGTTAGATTAACATAGACTCTCTATTATTTTCTAAAAATTAATACATAGTCAAAAGAATCTTTTAACTATTCCTGTCAAGAGGTTTTCTACTGGAGCTCTCAAGATGAGCAACTCAAAGAACCCACACCGGAGAGTGCAGTGAAGAAAGAACTACATCTTATAATAACAAGCATCCAAGAACTGTCACTAAAAACATGAGCAACGTGAAGAACCCACACCAGGAGAGTGCAGTGAAGAAAGAACTACATCTTATAATAACAAACATCCAAGAACTGTCACTAAAAACATGAGCAACGTGAAGAACCCACACCAGGAGAGTGCAGTGAAGAAAGAACTACATCTTATAATAACAAACATCCAAGAACTGTCACTAAAAACATGAGCAACGTGAAGAACCCACACCAGGAGAGTGCAGTGAAGAAAGAACTACATCTTATAATAACAAACATCCAAGAACTGTCACTAAAAACATGAGCAACGTGAAGAACCCACACCAGGAGAGTGCAGTGAAGAAAGAACTACATCTTACAATAACAAACATCCAAGAACTGTCACTAAAAGCATGAGCAACGTGAAGAACCCACACAAGGAGAGTGCAGTGAAGAAAGAACTACATCTTATAATAACAAACATCCAAGAACTGTCACTAAAAACATGAGCAACGTGAAGAACCCACACCAGGAGAGTGCAGTGAAGAAAGAACTACATCTTATAATAACAAACATCCAAGAACTGTCACTAAAAACATGAGCAACGTGAAGAACCCACACCAGGAGAGTGCAGTGAAGAAAGAACTACATCTTATAATAACAAACATCCAAGAACTGTCACTAAAAACATGAGCAACGTGAAGAACCCACACCAGGAGAGTGCAGTGAAGAAAGAACTACATCTTATAATAACAAACATCCAAGAACTGTCACTAAAGCATGAGCAACGTGAAGAACCCACACCAGGAGAGTGCAGTGAAGAAAGAACTACATCTTATAATAACAAACATCCAAGAACTGTCACTAAAAACATGAGCAACGTGAAGAACCCACACCAGGAGAGTGCAGTGAAGAAAGAACTACATCTTATAATAACAAACATCCAAGAACTGTCACTAAAACATGAGCAACGTGAAGAACCCACACCAGGAGAGTGCAGTGAAGAAAGAACTCCATCTTATAATAACAAACATCCAAGAACTGTCACTAAAAACATGAGCAATGTGAAGAACCCACACCAGGAGAGTGCAGTGAAGAAAGAACTACATCTTATAATAACAAACATCCAAGAACTGTCACTAAAAACATGAGCAACGTGAAGAACCCACACCAGGAGAGTGCAGTGAAGAAAGAACTACATCTTATAATAACAAACATCCAAGAACTGTCACTAAAAACATGAGCAACGTGAAGAACCCACACCAGGAGAGTGCAGTGAAGAAAGAACTACATCTTATAACAACAAACATCCAAGAACTGTCACTAAAAACATGAGCAACGTGAAGAACCCACACCAGGAGAGTGCAGTGAAGAAAGAACTACATCTTATAATAACAAACATCCAAGAACTGTCACTAAAAACATGAGCAATGTGAAGAACCCACACCAGGAGAGTGCAGTGAAGAAAGAACTACATCTTATAATAACAAACATCCAAGAACTGTCACTAAAAACATGAGCAACGTGAAGAACCCACACCAGGAGAGTGCAGTGAAGAAAGAACTACATCTTATAATAACAAACATCCAAGAACTGTCACTAAAAACATGAGCAACGTGAAGAACCCACACCAGGAGAGTGCAGTGAAGAAAGAACTACATCTTATAATAACAACCATCCAAGAACTGTCACTAAAAACATGAGCAACGTGAAGAACCCACACCAGGAGAGTGCAGTGAAGAAAGAACTACATCTTATAATAACAAACATCCAAGAACTGTCACTAAAAACATGAGCAACGTGAAGAACCCACACCAGGAGAGTGCAGTGAAGAAAGAACTACATCTTATAATAACAAACATCCAAGAACTGTCACTAAAAACATGAGCAACGTGAAGAACCCACACCAGGAGAGTGCAGTGAAGAAAGAACTACATCTTATAATAACAAACATCCAAGAACTGTCACTAAAAACATGAGCAACGTGAAGAACCCACACCAGGAGAGTGCAGTGAAGAAAGAACTCCATCTTATAATAACAAACATCCAAGAACTGTCACTAAAGCATGAGCAATGTGAAGAACCCACACCAGGAGAGTGCAGTGAAGAAAGAACTACATCTTATAATAACAAACATCCAAGAACTGTCACTAAAAATGGACAAATTCGAAAACAAAATGGATATTATCAAACAAGAATGCAGTAAACAACTGGAACTTCTAAATGGAATAGTAAAAAAAAAAACAAGCTGAACAGATTCTTGCCTTAGAAGAAACAGTAACTGACCTAGATACTAGAGTGACAGAAAATGAACATCACAATGAATTTCTTCTAAAACAAAACACCAGGCTGATTGAGAAACTAGAAGACCTTGTAAGTAGATCAAGGAGGAATAACTTAAGAATATATGGAATTCTGAGAAAGAAGAGGGCGCTAACATGATTCAATTCCTCAATAAGTGGTTTTCATCAGCACTAAACATGCTTGAATCCCTCTCTTTTGGAATTGAGAGGGCTCATCAGTCCCTGGCAAATCCAGCTTCATCTCTGATTTCATCTAACCCCAGGTCTATAATAGTTAGATTTCTTAACTCGCAAGACAAGGACTTATTGTTGAAATCAGTTTGGACTAATTCCCCTATCAAGGTGGGTGAAAAAGTTATTCGTTTTGACAATGACTACACCTCTACAGTCATATCCAGAAGAATGGAGTGTGTTCCCCTAATTAAGTCCTTGAAAAAAGCCAATGTTAAAGCTCAAATTCTTTTTCCTGCAAGAATAAAAAATCACCTTGTCAGAAGGAGTGAAGATCTTTGATTCCCTACAAGAAGCAGTAGAATTTATCCAAAAGAAGAAAATACTGTTGGTCATGGAAGAAATGGAATGGTCATCCCAGAGTTTGAAGAGACAGGCAACAAAAAATGGATGGTCTGTGAAGGAAGGAGCAAACAAAACTAAGAAACTAAAGGACAAATGAATACATTCCTTCAAATTTTAAATGCTTTGTTTTATGACTCATAATATATTTGATTCTGGAAATTCTCTTTGCTGTAAGGTAATGTGAATCGTTTTTATTAACTGAAAAAAATGTATCAGATCCAAATGTTCAACCAAAGACCACAAAAACAGATGATTTAGTTCTTTCATTCACTATTTTATTCCGTGAACTTCATCAGAAAAAAGTATGTTCCACCCAAACATCCTTTTATATCAAATACACAGGAAATGACATCATTAATTAAAAACACTTAATATTCTAAATAAAACAGTGTATGTTTATATAAATTAACTCTATATCTATTTGTTTAATAAAAAACATTTTACATTAATAGACTCATTTAGTCCAGGTGCTTGATCATCCCCTAAAAATAACTGCCAAAATGTTGCTTTGCACTCTAGCACGTTATTCATATCCCATCCGAACATAATATTCTCTACTACAAAAAATTCAAACTTTTTAAAATCAGCACATTTCAAAGCATGCTTGGCCAAGGAATTAGTTAAATCCTTATTTTTTATGGCCAAGCAATGTTCATAAACTCTATGTTTCAAAGTCCTTATAGTTTTCCCTATGTAGTAATGTGCACATGCAACACACTGCACAACATATACCACAAATTCTGTATTACAATTATAGTAGTCCTTGGCCCAAATAGTGTAATTCAAATGACTAAAAGTAATAGAAGAACTATTACCAATAAATCTACACTGTTTGCAGTTCCTACAAGCATATGTACCTTTCTTGGTGCTCACTAGTCTCACCTTAGTTTCATCTTTCCTATTTTTACCTTCTAACATTAATTTTATATTTAGCACTCTTTTATATGTGAATTTGGGTTTGTTACCTATTAAACTTACTATGTCTTTACTACCTAATAAAATCTTCCAATTGTTTTCTGTAATAGTTTTAATAAGCCACATCTCATTTACTATGGGTATAGGAAAGGCTATACTAAAGTTGGTGGACAAAGTTGTGGAACCTTCTAAATTGGACTCACTTGAATATCTTTAGATAGTAAAATAGGTGAAGCCACTCCTTTTCTAAGCATTATAACCTCCATTTCAATCTTTTTTAACCATTCCAAATCATACCCTCTTCTGAGAAATAGTTTCCGCAAGAAAACTACCTCTTCCAAAAATACCTCATCATCAGTGGTGAGTCTACTAAGACGTATAATTTGACCTTTTACTACTCCTCTTTTCATATGAGGGGGATGTAAGCTGTCTTTATGTAAGTACTGATTTGCAAAGACTGGCTTCCTATAAACCTTACTAGCAATCCTGTTTTTGACTTGGTCAAAACTTGAATGTAAGTCCAAATAGGAAATGGACTCACCAAATCCACTCATCTTGAATTCCAAAAAGTTTGTGGTGAGATTCAGGCCCCCCACCATCTCAAAAAATTCTTCTTGTGTACCATTCAATAAAAAGAACAAATCGTCGATAATTTTTTATTATTAACTTTCACTTTTCCTTTCTATATCTACTTCTTCTAATTACATATATTACTAAGTATTTAAATAATATTCTCTCTCTCCTTTCTTCCTATTCTTTTTTGTTACCAATGTTCCTTTTCTCTCTTTTCTCCATTATAAGTACTTTACATACTTTTCTCTTTTAAATAACTACAAATGATGTATGTCTTCTAATTCTTCAGTAATAGTATAATTTGACTTAATGTATGGCAGCATTGGTGCAGTGGTTAGCGTTGCTGCCTCGCAGCAAGAGGTTCTCTGGTTCAATCCTCGGCTGTGGTGCCTTCTGTGTGGAGTCTGCATGTCCTCCCTGTGGTCACATGGGTTTCCTCTGGGTGCTCCAGTTTCCTCCCACATCTCAAAGACTTGCTGTAGGTGGATTGGACACTCTAAATTGGCCCTAGGCATGAGTGCGTGCATGAGTGTGCCTTCTGTGGAAGGTTGGGCGCCGGGCTGGCAACTCGACACCGTAAAACTCCACTACCAATCATGAGCAGACAGGTGATCCACTGTGGCAACTCCTAACCAGGAAAAGATAGAAGAAGAAGTATAATTTGACTTAATACCAATGTGCATTTTCTCTTGTGGGTCAGTGGTGGGGTAACAAGGTGCTTCTGATTAGTGTTTCCAACTAGATGTTTTAGACTCTTTGTTTAGATACATTTAAACATTAATACAGTCCATTAATGTTTTTTTATAGATAGCTAAATATAACTGATATATACACACAACACACACACACTAGGTTCCTTTTTTTTCTCTCTCTGTGGCCTGGTTAACTGGTGGGTAAATGATTGAAATGTTATAATATTATTTCTGATTTGAGGCAGCTATTGTTACTTCTAAATAGCTGTTTTTACATGAAAGGGTTAATTTTTTTCAAGATATTGATGTTTTGTGAGGAAACTGGTGGTCTGTGTGACTATTCTCATTGTGGGGATTCATGACATGCACTGACAAGGCAGCTTGCATGTTTTTTTCCTTTTTTTTTTTTTTGCTTCCTGTAAACTCTAAAAGCTTCAAGATCTAAATTTCCCATTGAAAATGCTGTTTTCTTCACTACAGACAACTTCTGTTGTACATGAGCCTATTTAGATACTTTTTGATAAGTTTATGAAGCTGCAGCTTGAGGAAACAACAGTGATGACATCATATGACCTTTTGAACTTGTTAAATGGTTGTACTTAGAATTCTTTTCTGTTGAAATTCTGTTATCCTTCACTAGAATTAATTCTGATAAAAGTGTTTAACTCCTTTGAAAATCCCTATTTTCTCTTATAGATGTATACATTCTGCAGATTCATTGACACTATTAGTAACTAAATGACATCAAGTGAACAAGGAGCTGCATTGGAAAACTCATGCATATTAACATCAGACTTATGTTATATAACTAAACCTTTAGTAACTAAAAAGAGGGTTGTGAGGCCCCCCTTTTTTCTCTCTCTCTCTGTCTCCCCCTTCCTGATGAAAGACGTCAACATAGATATTGTTAATACATATGAGTAATATGTGTATAATTGCAAAATATAATAGTTATGTTATAATGAGTGTTTTATATATATATATATATATATATATATACATATATATATATATGGGTCACCTTCAGTTGACCGAAACGCCGATTCGCCGACATGCGGAAGAGGAACGCGAACGGAACGACAACGCAGTTGACCGACACGCTGGAATCCCGACAGCCAGAAGACCGACAAGGGGAATGTGTAAGCGCGACTTGGTAAGTATGTGATAGTGAGGGATTTAGGATTAGGGAGCGGACAGGTAAGTGTGCAATAGTGAGGGATGTAGGGTTAGGGTGTGTGAAAGGTGAGTGTGCGGTAGTGTCGGAGTTAGGGTTTGGGTAATGTAAGTGTGTGTTAATGATGGGGTAATGTTTTAGGGTGGGTTAAGTGAGTTAGGGATAGGGTGCAGGTAGGGTAAGTGTGCGGTAGTGTCGGACCTTGGGGTTAGGGGTGGGTAAGTGAGTTAGGGTTAGGGTGCAGGTAGGGTAAGTGTGCGGTAGTGTCGGACCTTGAGGTTAGGGGTGGGTAAGTGAGTTAGGGTTAGGATGCAGGTAGGGTAAGTGTGCGGTAGTGTTGGACCTTGGGGTTAGGGGTGGGTAAGTGAGTTAGGGTTAGGGTGCAGGTAGGGTAAGTGTGCGGTAGTGTCGGACCTTAGGGTTAGGGTTTGGGTTAGGGCTAGTGGATATGTTATGTAGTGTACTGTGTTGTTTTCGTGTAGTGTGTCGGTGTAATGGTGTTCGGTGTTTTGCGTTGTCGGTATTTTTTGTTGTCGGTCTTTTGGTGTCGGTGATTTGTGTTTCGCCGGTTTGGCGTTTCGGTAAATCAAAGGTGATCCATATATATATATATATATATATATATATATATATATATATATATATATATATTTGTATATATGTATGTATATATATATATATATATATATATATATATATATATATATATATATATATATATATATATATTTAACAGATCCGTACATGAAAAATGTTAGATAGATGACTGACAAAATGATAAAATTATCTGATGTTTCTTGAAAAGTCTTGGAAATGATGACAATCTTCTTAACCTTCAGCTTCTAATGTTTACAGATACTTTGATCTGATGTGTATTTCTGGCATATTTACATGTTAGAGGTGCTATTATCATATGTGACATATTCATATAGCTTCAGATATATTGGACAGTCTCATTCTAATCTATATTTTATTGATTCAGATTTCTTTAGTTACTTTCACAATGCTTTTCTTTTTTGTTTTTATACTATATTCTAAGCAGAGATGGATAATTTGTGTCATTTGGTATTGGAGAGGTGGTGGATGGATGGTTTAGTTACGTTTTTAACTAAACCAGAAACTTTTTGTTTCATGTTGTTGTTGTTTGTCTTTCGGCTTTTCGGGTTTGTAAATAGTTTTGGGTTTTTGAAAGTAGTGCTTAATACACATTATGCATCCATGATAAGTAAGTTTTCAGTAGATTTCAAGTCAACATGGAAGAAAGGTCTTTCAGTTAGTAATAACATACACATTATAGTCATTGGCTTATAAATGTGTATCATTAAATATTAATGGTTTAAACAATAATGTCAAAGAGCTGGTTTGCTTAAATATATCAAAATGCATAAAGCCCACATTGTCTTTTTATGGGAAACCCATCTATTAAGAAAAGATCTACAAAAATACTCATTTAATGGCTATACCATTCTGGCTGATTCATGTTTTAAGACTAAGAGAAGGGGCACTCTTATTCTATGGAAAAATACTTATATTATGCCAAGAATTATAGATAGAATGTCAGACAAAGATGGGATGCTAAACATGGTTATTTTGGAAAATCAATAGGAAGTATTATACTTTGATTAATACATACGGAATACCAGGATTGAGTACTAAATATGTTGAGAAATATCTGGACCTGATTACTTTAAATGCAAAAGGGGAAATTATAGCAACAGGTGATTTTAACTGCCTATTATCAAGCAATGATACTTCTAAAAATGGTAAAATAAAACTGACATCTCAAGCCAAGAAGTTAAATGACTTTACAAACCAGATGAACCTTAAAGATATACATGGTCTAAGAGAACATTATTCCTTATTCTATACTCACTATTCATATCAGTTTGGTACACAAACACACATTGGTAAGGTCTTTGTATCAAATAATATATACTCTAAAATAAGTGATGCATCTATAATGACTTGTCCACTTTTGGACCATAATGCTATAAACTTTACATTAACTACACATAAAGATGTTTTAAGATTTCTGCAGACAATTTCTGCTTACATAACTAAGTTAAATGACTTTAGGGAATGGATAATGAAAGAAATAGTCATGTTTATGGAAACAAATGATAATGGTGAAGTGGCTGATACTATACTATGGGACACCTTTAAAGTGTATATATATGGTAGAATAAAATATTGGTACCTTAAAAAAGAAGAGAGTAGGACAAAGAACTTTCTGATTTACAAAAAAACATAGACAAGATAAAAATGGATGCAAAACCAAATAACAAATTAGCATATAATGAAATTACTAAATTAAATCAAAAATACTTAGAAGTTCTGAATCATAAGGTAGCCATAAACCTGGAAAACTGAAATTACAATCTTATGCTGTAAATCCCAAATATCTACATAAAATAGTGGTATGATCCAAAAAAATAAACAATCAAAATCTTATTAATGAGAGTAAATATAAAAGTGATGGTTCAGTTAAGAGTATATCTAACTTAATGGGCATATTAGAAGTGTTCAAAAACTACAATAAAGATATAAATAATACCACACCACTTTTGGAGACAGATAATGTAATAAATACTTTTATTCAAGAAAATATAACTACTAAGGTGTCAATGCAAAAATAAAATAACATATTAAATAAACAACAAGTCACAAAAAATTACACAAAAACTCCCTAATTTGTCGGTAATCAAATTGAAAGTAAAACACCATCTTCAAAGACACACACACACCACGAGAACACTGAACACCGTTTTATTTTTTCAAAAAAAAAAAAGGATGTATAAAGTATAAGCCTCGTCTTGCATCTTCAGCTTCTTACAAATTCAAAAAATTCAAATGTTTTAATTTTTATACATCATCACAATCTAAACATTCATCAACTTCATCAAACTATTAAACCAGAAATATAGTAATCAATCAATCAATCAAAAAATCAATTAGAATAAAATATAATAAAATATAATAAAAATGCTCTCTGCTTACTCAAATGTGTGTTGCATTTCATTCATTTAACATCTCATAACTCATAATTTTATACTTTTATAATTTGTTATAGTTTTGTTTTGTTGTTTGTAAACGTAATAAAAACAATAAAAAAAAAAATATAAAAATATAAATATAATAAATAATAAATATTAATAAATTAAAAAAAAAATTAAACAATTAAAATTTAGTTGTCTTGTCTTCAGATATGAATCTTATATATTCATATATTCATGTTTCACTTAAAGCCTAGCTCAAGACTCATAAATCTCATAAATAAAACAAATAAAAAATAAATAACTCATAAATCAAGCACTCATATCGTGTATGTTGCTGCTCATGCTGCATCTTGCAGCGAATCTGCGTAATATAGGCTAATAATATATATTAATATGGCATTAATATTAATATCAGAATTAACTAATTAAGTGTAACAGAAAATCCTCAAATTTTTTGGGTTATCCCTCATGCAAAACATCACCAGATAAGCATCTGGTTCAAAAAAAGTGCCAAACAAGCATCATAACATCATAACATCTGGCAAAACACATTAACATCTATCCAAAGCTATCTAATCCAAACTCTACTAACAAGCGCTATAAACTCGTCTCTAAATCAAAAATATACTTTGTTATTAATATAATGCTAAATTTAAATCTAATATATGTATATATATTTCTAAAATTAATATATATATATATATAAATATTAAAATTATTAAGATTAAGATTACAATATATAAATTTCTAGAATTATAAATTAGTATCCCTATTAGATTCAATCTTATAACATAAATATTTATACCTCTATTCTAGTAAAAATGGAACTCAATCTAATAGAATTAATATTTACCTATTCTAATCATTATACTGCATGATGTATTTCAATAAGTGCTGTTGTTTACACTTTCTATTCATTTTTTGCCAGTGTGTAACAGTGCTGCTTATGTAACATCAACTAGTAAAAATGTAACGAATTCATTAGAGTAGAAAAATCAATTCATTTTGCTGTATATATAGAGAACCAGTAACACAGCTATATGAAAACCATGTATATAAACTTCAAAACATGTTGACAATTCCCATGCAATGGTGGCATTTTCATTCAACTCATCAGATATATATACTGTCGACATAAATAAGATAAAAACAAAGGATTTTTTTGGGACTTCCTCTCAGGGTTCATCTATACTAAAAAAAAAAAAAAAGTTGTATAGTTATTTATCCTTGGTTCCCTATGGCCCCCCCTAGGATCCATTCCATTCCTAAATCATCAAACAAAATTGTTGTTGTGTCACCCCTGGACTACTATACTTAAAAAAGTGCAACCTCTGAAACTTAAACTTGAATGGATGATGTGACTGATGATGTCTGAGCAGAGCTCTCATGTCATGTTTCCTAATGATATTATATATGATTATATACATGCATATACAACTTCTGTTTGTAATTTTTTTTTGAATGCTGGGACACATCATACATGTCTCATATATATATTACAACTAGTATATAAACTTATTAGTCTATTCTGGGTGTATATATAAAAATGTATATGTGTGTATATTGTGAATGTCTGTGTGTTTCAGGACTTTCTTTCAGTGTCTGAAGTGTTGTGTGTTCTGGTTGTTCTGGTAATTAAATAAACAACACTAACAGAAGTGAAAGAGCAAATAAAAAAGTTTAAAAGATAATAAAGCTTCCGGACTGGATGGAATAATTCCTGAACTATTTATGATTTTTCCTGAATATATGATAAAGAAAATGATGGGTGCCTTTACTGTGGTTAAGCAAAAATGTATAACACCCCCATCGTGGAAATACTCAATTATCTCCCCCATATTAAAACAAGGTAAGGACCCCAAATCTTGTGATTCATATAAGCCAATTTCATTACTAAACACTGATTATAAAATTTTCATGACAATATTAGCTAATAGGATAAAGAAAATATTGCCTAATCTAATACATAATGATCAGACAGTGTTCATTCTTCATAAAAAGTGCAAGATAACATTATTAAATTAATATCGTTAATAGACATAGCATGCAAATACAAAAAACAGCTATTATCAGCCTAGACATAGAAAAGGCTTTTGATTCTATTAGTTGGTCTTATTTACAAAGTGTGATTGGTTTTGTATTTTCGTCAGATTTTGTCAACTTATGTATAAAAATTTATAGTGGGGCACAAGCTTATGTGAAAATCGGATCATGTCTATCCCCACCACTAAAAATCCTCAAGGGAACTAAACAAGGTTGTCCTTTGTCACCATTAGTGTTTGGTCTTTCAATGGAACCTTTTGCTACATATATCACAAACAAGCAAAATATGAAAAGGCTTTCACATTAATAAGGACTATTGTCCTAAGATAGTTATTTGCTGATGATACATTGTTAAAGTTGGGTGATATTGATGGCTTTTTGCATGATGTTATAAGTACCTTAAGCAAGTCTGAAAGAATTTCAGGGCTTAAATTTAATCATAATAAATCCAAAACATTATTAATTAACAAAAAGATCAACAAAAACCTAAGAGAGAATAGCCTGTTTAATTGGGAGAAAGATATATTAGAATATTTGGGTGTCAGTATAAAGAGTACATGGAAAGAGTCTGTTAAACTAAACTACAATAATTTAATAACCACCATTGGTGAACTAATCAAAAGATGGAATAAAATGGTCTTCACAATGGAGGATAGGCTCTGTTTAATTAAAGTGATAATTTTACCTAAAATTTTGTTTTATATACAGTCATTGATACTACGCCCCCAAAAAACTTATTTAAAAAATTAGACTCCATGCTAATTACATTTTTATGATTCCCCTTAAAACCTAGGATTGCATATAAATGGCACATTAGAGCTTGGAACAGTAATGGGATAGCATTCCCTAGCTTAGATCTTTATTCAAAATCAGTTATAATTAATGTAATATTACATTGGAGCACACCTACCTGTATATCTGGCTGGTAAACAATACATGAGATTCATATAACTGATGTCAGAACTATAAAAAATCAATTTAAGAAACAATATGGAATAAGTAGAGTTCATTGGCTTTTACATGAATTTCGTTTATTTAATAAGAAGTGTGATCATTTTTCTTATGGCATTAATCAAATATTTAATTACTTTAAAAATATAATTGATTGTAATTACAACATTAAACAATTTATATTTCTTATATTACCTAGAGCATACTCCCCTGATTGCTTAGATTCTTTCATCATCAATGCAATGCAAAAATGAAAGGAAAATAACTTAATATTCTGGCATCAGTTTATTGAAAATAAGAGTATTAAACCACAAAACTCTCTTTTATGTAGTTTTGATAATAGTTAAAACAGGTGGTTGTTTATACACTCATTGTGGCAGTTTATAGAAAAAAATATGAGCATCAATCAACGTAGAGACTGAATCTATACTTAGTTTGATTCAGCTTTTTATTAAGTGTCTTGAAAAGACAGATAATCAAAAAATTAAGTATCTTACCTGTCTATAAGATATTAAGAGAAGACACATTGAAGTTTGACTCAGATTTTTGGAATACTATGTAAGGACTAATGGAGAACAAATATCATATGTATCCAAAAAATTATTATTGAATTCTATGTGTGGTACCTCTTCTTCATTATATTGGAGAATTGTATACATAGAAATTTATGAATAGGAGTTTCTATACTCCACATGAAATAAATCTTATACTCAAAAACAGTGAAAATAAATGTTAGAAATGTGATGAATTACTAGAGGCCAACTGGATTCACATGTTCATTGAATGTAGAAATGTTCAGTACTGGAAAGACTTCAGATATTTTGTAATTGCTTTTGGTCTGATAACTGTCATATTTCTAACTCACTAATTCTATTCCATGTTCCTATACCTAATGTAATATCTAAATCTCAGATTCAGTTACTCTGGTCAATTCTAGCAATTGCCAGAAAAGTTATTACTTTGAACTGGATAAGTAAACAAGATTTGATGTTTAAAGATTTTATTAATTTAGCAAAAGTTTGTAAAAAAGAACTGCAAACTATTTGTTGTTGAACTCATAACATTACTCATAAAAAAATAGCATGGCAAAAATTGGAAAACCTTTAGAACAAATGCTGATAACTTCTCATGGATAAAATGATCGTTTATCGTGGATGAATGTAAATATTGTAAATAGTTTTGTTATTGTTTTATTGTATTTGTTATATGTACATTTGCGTATATTTATAATGAAAACAAAATACAAATGTTTTTGAAAAAAAAACAATGTTTTATGAGGTTTATACATTTATATTTATTATATGTTATCCATTATGTTAACTGTTTAATTATTTGTAATAATACAACTAAGGTTAGTTAATGATTGGATGTTTTTTAGCACATTACAGTGGGAAGGAAGATTTAAATTGCTGTATGTAGTTGAAAATTATTAGTTCTGATGAATTCCATTGGTTTACAAATGTAGGATGAAAGATAGTAACTAATGGTATTAAATTTTGTGTTTACTTTACCACACTATAAAAATGTCGATGGTCATTTAGGGCTCACTTATGACCTGTTTTCATTGCCAGAAACCTTAGGTATACTAACTTTGGCTCTGATGTCCCAAAGAAACTGTTGAAATGAAATAAAAAGAATTGCCCTAAATGACCATCTTTATTTTTATTTTTCACCTTTTTCTCTCAAATCTTGGCTTTTATGCAGAGCTTGTTCTTTTAACTAGAACCTACTGAAAAGATTTTACTAATATTCCTTCAGAAAATATGTCTGAGTCTGTCTTAGAAACGTCAAACTGTCATGTTTTTTTAAACAAAGAGTCTTAAATAAAGAGTTTTAACTTCAAGCTATGGAGGTGTGTACCAATGGACTAACTTGATTGGTTAACATTCATCATTCACTGAGGTTGTTTCATTGGATGATACCAACTTTTAAACACTGAACCCAGCTTACCTACTTGGATCTGAAAAAGGCTTGAAAAAGCTGAAAGCGCTTGCCCATTGTTTACAACAGAAGGGTTCTTCACTTTTATGTTCGTGTTTTCTGTTTTTATGACATCCACATGTTTTAAAGCTGTGGAATTACAACGCCACTTGACTTTTACAACAGCAAAGCTCTATATTTCATATATTGTGGATTCAACATAGTAAAAGCCTGTTATTGAAGCTGTTGTTTTGAAGCTGTCTTTTCGCCGTTTTGGTTGTTTAGCAAGATTTGAATACTCAGATGAAATACTAACACTTGTGGTGCAACGTTCTTCCAATATTTACATTGTTTTTGTTCAGCTGAGCGTTCTTTAGTGGAATTCACTTCTTTTTCTAGATTTTTTAAAAGGGTGGGAGGTTGGCATAATGGTTAAGGTGTTCACCTTACAAACACAAGGTCCAGGGTTTGATTCTCAAATGGGTAAATGGCTAGGCATAAAATGGCCCACAAAGGCAGTTAGCCTAGTATGAACCTATGAACCTATAAAAGGTAACAGCTTTTATTAAAAAAAGCTAACAATTAATGAATTAAAGAGACCTTTTAAATAATGTTTGTGTATGTCATACCTGTCAACTGTCCAGATTTTCGCAGAATGTCCACATTTTTGCATCATATATTTGGTGGTCTTTTCCACATGCAATTTGTGGTTTACTGGCAAATCACTGAGGATTGAAGTCACAAAGTAATGACTCACATTTGAGTTGGTCTTTATATCCTCCAGGAAATACATGCTGACAGAAAACCTCTTATTCTATCAACTTTTTAGATTTATAAGAGCAGTATTTAAAATCTGTTCTTATTTTTGTGGCTCTGTCCTCCCTATTGTTTTAGGGTTTGTTCAGATTTCCTGTACTAACAGGCTGAGAGGTATGGCACTGCATATGTTTTTGCAAAGATTCACAGGCTGCAGACACAGTGTGTGAAGTCGCCCTTTGTTTATTCATTTGACCCTTCAGGACCTCATGTTCTGTGTTCAGGTATGGGTACAGGTTCCATGGTTGACTGTGCATGTGATACAACCTTCTCTTTTAAACAATGCCTTTAATTTCCATTTTTCCTAGCAGATGTGTGTCCTGACTCAGTCCAAAAGCTATTGTGTCTTTTCTGGTGACATTTTTCATCTGAGAGTATCCTGAATGAAGGGTTTCAGGGGTAAAGACACACTGTTGAAAAAGAGTGGGGGAAAAGCAGAAGTAATACATTTTTAAGTGTATAATGTGCTATTTTCTTGTCTTTGTTTTATCAGGTTTGGGGATGGATACATGATCACAATCCGGACAAAGTCCAGCCTAAATGTGAAGGAAGTAGTACGATTCTTCAATAGAAACTTCCCAGAAGCCATCCTTAAGGTAAGATTTTGTTGGTTCCAGCTTTGCACTGTATTGTACCAACAGGGTGTATATCACATAATCAAAATCCCAAAATATCGAACACCATAAGCTCAAACTTGGAATGTCAAAATGTGATATAATCGAACGCTCACAACAGCAAATTTTTTCCCAGGAAAAAAATTTGCTGTTCTGAGAAACACACACACACAACACAAGCACACCAAAAAAGTAATCCACACATATACACTTAAAATCCTACTTCTAACCCTACACTAAACCGTATATACACTACTATCTATCCACTTATCTTAGCCCAACCCTAACCCTAAGGTCTGTAACTATCACACACTCACCTTACCCACTCCCTAACCCTAAGGTCCGTAACTATCGCACACTCACCTTACCCGCTCCCTAACCCTAAGGTCCCTAACTATCACACACTCACCTTACCCATTCCCTAACCCTAAGGTCCCTATCTATCCCATTCCCACACTCACCATAACCCGGTCCATTCACACACTTACCTTAACCCGGTCCATAACCTTTGCACCACAGTGGAGAAAGTAGCGAAGCGGCAGAAACAGCCCACCGAATTCTTTCTCTAGGAAAGAATTCGATGTTCTACAGCTTCGCTATTTTCAGCATTCGCTGTTTTGGGTTTGATATTATAACATTCAACATTTTACTACTTCGATGTTATAATATAAACCCGTACCAACAACCTATTGTGTAGCAAGATATAAAGGTTTGATCAAAATGTAACCCCTACACTTATGAAAGTAGAGAGCGCCTTATTTTGTTCATGACTTAATTAGTTCAGGTTGTACTTTGTGAAGGACTGTAAGGTTATAGTTGATCTGTTTTTTTGAAGTTTCTCTTTATTTGCTTATCAGTGTTGTCCATTTCGTTAATTATGTAGATTCCTCAAAGGCCTTTTTGCAGGGTGCAATATAACTAGTATGATTGGACAGTATATGGAGAAAAGTCAGTAATGAACTGACTAAGTATAGAAAGTATCTTCTACTTCATGCGATCAAATCATTTTGCTATCCTCACATCAGTATTTCAGAATCAGCTGAGTCATTAGTATAGGTTCATACTAGTGAGATCCACTCCTTCCAACCTGATGCATTGTGGCCTTGTTTGCACTGTAAATGCTATGCAGGTATTGAAAGATTTGGGGTTGTTTGCTTGTTCCAAAGTTCAGCTGGAACATACATGGAATTGTGTGCCGGGGGGTTGTCTTTGCCTGGCTTGACATTGCTCTTTTCAGTGACTTTATGCCTTGTGACACGAATTACTAACAAGTTTTACATTTGTTTGCATGACAATGATTTGGTTTGCTGTTTCGATATCTTAAAAGGAGCCTAAAAGATGCAGTGGGCAGGCTCATTAATTTGGATACAAATTGCAGCCATTCTACTCAGAAATGCTGGCAGTCATGATTTCCTCTAGATTTTGCAGGAAATAGTGTGTGTGTGTGTGTGTGTGTGTGTGTGTGTGTGTGTGTGTGTGTGTGTGCGCGTGTGCGTGTGCGTGTGCGTGTGTGTGGTGTAGTGTAGTGTAGTGTAGTGTTGAGGGGCTGGTATAGTACTTAACATTGCTGCCACAGAGTGCTCAATTCTCTCATTCAGTTTTCAGCTGTAGTGGCTTGCCTGTATAGAGTGAATGAAATTCCTTTGTCTGGATTGTTTTTTGTTGTTGTTTTGTTTGTTTGTTTTTCTGGTTGGTGTGGTTTCCTCCCACATCTCAGAGACATGCTGTAAGAGAATTGCTAATCCTTTAAATTAACTGTAAGCTGGTGTGCAATATGTGCATTCTATAATGAGCTGGTATCATACCCAGGATTAGTAACTCTGCCTCACGTCCATTACGTAACCCTCAACTTGATTAACCAAGTATTAAGAGACTGGCTGCGTGTTCTTAGGTGAATACTAGGCTAACTACTCCGAAGGGTAATTTTTAAGCCAGTGAATAACCTAAGGACAGAATAAAATCCTTGTCCTTGTGTCTATGAGGTGAAAGCCTTAGCCATTATGCCAAACCTGCCCCTGAGTAGTAGTTGGTGCTTACATCCGTGTGTGTTTATATAGCAACAGTAAGTAATGCCTGATGTTCTTCTTAAGGGTCACTGCCACAGTATATATCACAACATTTAAGTTACTCAACAAGTGGATTCCCAACCATCCAGTATGACTTCCAGAGCTTTTGAATGACCCCACAAGGGATGCTCTTTCCAGTGCTCATCACTTACTCCTTAGACTACAGTGAACTGACAACCTATATTAGGAATAACTGGTCCATTATAAGCGAGAACAGCACCATCAACGCAATTCTACCAACTGTCTTTAGCTTCACGATCAAAAGGAACAGGAATATTCATGATTCTGTTGAGGGCAGGGCAGCACCAAAGGAAAATAACCTTACAATAGGAACTTTCCTATTTGGACCACCAGCCTGCAATTATTGTTACCTGATGAGGAGTAAAAGGGGTTTTTAAATACCCTAAATCCAAGAAATACTATTCAAGCAAATTCTGTGGCAACTGCACTATGGAAGGAGTGATCTACAGAGCCAGGTGCAACAAATGCAAAACTTTGTATGTGGGAAAAACCATTAATAAAGTGAAAACCAGGATTGCAAGGCACCTCACTGACCTTCGCCAAAGTATCAATAGCAATGCCCTGGTCAAGCATGGACAGGAAAAACCAGGGCACAGGTCTATTACCACATCCACATAATAGACAGGATGATCACCATGTCCTTCAATAGACTAGAGGAAAAAAAGAACTGGAGTGGCGTTTAAGATTAACTGCATACAAACCCCCAGCTTTAAGCAGCTCCACTTCCATTGACAGCATTCTCAGTTTAAATAAACTTAATCATAAAGCCTTTTATTGAAAGACTCTCCCATAATTATGTTTACTTACTTATATTTCCATGGATTTTTACAAGGCTTTAACTCTGGACACCTCAGGTAATGAACATTTTAAGAATTTCATTACATTTTGGTTTAATGGGTAATTGTTAATTTTTTTAGCCTGGAAAAAGCATAATTTTTTTATTTTCATAATGAGCAACTAACCTATGCATGATATACCCCAATATAATACTCGCACCTATAACCTACTTTACCGATATGATTGCCAACGGGTTTCTGCCATTTCTTCATTCTTCACTCAGGATATTTTTCCTCAGTATTAAATTCAAAACAGTCTGTGAAAAGGAAAAAAATTGTCTCATTAGTCTCACCGAGGTAAAGAACCCATGATTAATGTTTATTGATCTTTTGATTTTGTGATCTTAAAATGGTACGCACTGAGGTAATCCTTGCTACATGGAGAGGAGAATACCTAAACCAATGAATTACAATTCACTAATTTGGACATCTTAATATAATTACTGTCTTTATACAGACCACCAAATTTAGTCCCCTATCTTATGCTAATAAAGTTTGGCCACTATAAAACTGTAAACATCACTGAGGAAAGCTCTTTCCCACCATGCTTTCAAAAAGCCCATTCATAAATAAAATTTGAAAATCAAAGCTACCATTGATAAAATTTCCCCAAGATATCAATCCCATAATCATGACCTACTCACCACATGGTTAACAATCGTCAAATCTTATTTAAAATAAAATAATTAATGCTAATCCCATAACCCCCAATACACTCTCCCCCAGCATAATAGGCACCCCATTAATAGGGGACTAATAACGCGTGAGGTTACCCATACAACAGCAGAATTAAGTTGTTAAAATTCCTACCCTACACACAACCCCCCCAACCTATATTGATGCCGTACCTTCTCCTTGAAATTTTGATTTCCATCAGATGCTGATTTTTACGATCAGGTGCACACTCCCCCCAAAACAAAGCCATTTAGCCATTTTGGACCATCACCATGTTCTTTGTAAGGTTTATGTTTATGTATTTTTGTGTTAAAAGTTTTTATTTCATTACTATTTGGGTTTATTGGTACTGTTAATGTCGAATTTGATACGTTGTTCCATTTGAATTCATTCATAAATTAGGTACACAGTGTAGCAATAAGCACTGTTACGGCCAGAGACCAACACTCGTTCACAGCGTTTTTCTTTAAACAACTGAGGAGATGTAATTCCACCTAGGTAGCATGCATACCTCTCAAGTGTACTTCATTACTGGGAATGTTTCTCCTTTAGGATCTTGGAGAGTCCATTTTTCTCTGAGATCCACATCAAAATGGTCTGTCACACAATCAGTGTTTAGAATTTTTAACTGACATCCACAATAAATAAGGGTCTGCTTCACCCTGTCGAAGGCCGACACTATCAAAGCTGATATTGTTGGCACCAAAATGTAGAAAGCAAAAGTCATCGCGCGTGTAAACGGAAATCTCCGTAAGGGGAGATTTCCGTTTACTGCAATGTAGTGTGATCTCGGAGTTGGTATATTTAAGTAGCAGGGGGTATGGGGGGTTGTGTTGTGCAATTTGTGTTGTGTTTGGGTGTTTTTGTGTGTGTGTGTGTTCGATGTTCTGGGGTTTCGACATTTTCGTGTCAATTATTACGCTGTTGACAGTTTGTGTTTTCGACAGCGTAATATAAATGCATAAATAATATCGAACCATATTGATTCATTGTAAGAACTTTTTATAAGTTTTAAGTAGCACATTGTAGCCATCCCATGACCTTCCTAGTTGGAGTTGTTGGTGGGCTGTTAGATAGTATTCCTTGCTATGCCCATTTGTTCCACATTGTGACAAGCTTTGTTCCTCATTTGGGAGGTGGAAGGTTAAGAGCTATGTTGGTATTATCCCATAGCAGCCTGTGCCTTTTGCACCATGGTGCACATTCGCTTAAACCTAGATAGAGCAAACTAATATTTTCTAACCCATAATCCCCCAAAAGCTCTCCCCATGAGTGTAATGTATAGTTTCTCTCCCTTCTTCATCAAATTGGTACTTAATCCCATAACCCTTTAGGAACTCTCCTCTAGCAAAATGAATATCCCATAGCTAGGGAACTGTTTATTGCAGCAGGCCAGGAACTTGCGAGCTGCCCATGTGGTTGCCTGATCTGTTCAGGGAAAAGCTGTATCATGACTGCAAAAACACTACAAAAAACAGTTCTGTACCCTTGGACAGTGAGACTACAGTGTATAGACACTTGCGGGTGATTTTTGTATGCTTATCTAGCTGTGGGCAAACTCGACCTGAGGTCAGGTAGGGTTGGCAGGGGGTTGTGGGTGGTGGGAGGAGCTTGGGGCTCGGATCTGTGCTGTTGGGGGCTGCTGGCCCGGATCCGATGTGGATCCAAAGACCCATGGGTTGCTGACAATTGTAGTTTACCTACTCAGATGGAACGTTATGGTGAATACATAACTTCTTATTCAATCTCAGCCTTACTACAGGATATGTACCCAAAGAGTGGCATACAGCAACAGTTTTCCCCCTCCACAAAGGTGGTGCCTCAACGGATCCTAGAAACTATCGCCCCATAAGCCTGACTAGCTTGGTCTACAAAGCTATGGAAAGGATCATCATGGACCTCATAAATAAAGATATTGGGGACCTACAGACACTGGATCCTACCCAGTTCGGCTTTGTTAAAGGCAGATCCTGCCTCTTAAACCTGGTCAATTTCTTTGAAACAGTCACCAAGGCCATTGACGAGAGGAAGGTGGTCCACACAGCCTACCTGGACCTCGCAAAAGCCTTCGATACAATACCCCACTCGGGCATTATAGATAAGCTCACCAGCTTAAATATAAACCCCTATGTCACTAGATGGGTTGTAAACTGGCTCAAGGACAGAACCCACATGGTTAGAATTGCTGGAGCCATGTCAGACTCCAAACCAGTTACAAGTGGCGTCCCACAAGGCTCAGTCCTGGGACACCTCTTATTCGGTATATATTTCTCGGAGGTACAGGCCAACACGGAAGGACTGTGGCCGACAAGTTCACAGATGATTGCAAACTAGGTGCCATAATTGACTCTCCAGCTGACACATATGACTCCCGCTCTAGTTCAGAACACTAATGAACTTGAGTAATGGACCATATAGTTATGTTTAGGTCTACCATTACTTTTTTGCATGTACGTACGTTTAACATTATTTTGATTATTATTGTTTTTATTATGATTTCTCTTTTTATTTTTTAGGGTCAAAAGACTCATACGAGTAGCTAAAAAGATAATTATTCCTCCCAAATGTTGCGCCCACCTCACCACGAGAAACAGCCATTCAAACCTAAGTTAAACAAGCCAGTAGGTATACCCTATAATTCCCCAAAACTCTCCCCACAAGCTTAATAACTTATTTTTCTTATTTTAGACAAGTAACGACTCAGTCCCATAAACCTTTTGGCACTCTCCACCAGGCCTAATTAGTAACCCTCAACTAGGGAATTGTTTACACATACACTCACTAAAACCATAGTTAAAACCTAACCCCGCAGCTTACAGACACACACCGCAACCGAAGTAAAACTTTTTGGACCTCATAACAGCATGACTTGTGTTATAAAATTAAAATGTTTCCACAATCAGATACCAGGTGTATTGTAAATAAAAAAAGCAGATCTGATGAGGCAATTTAGCGGAAGCACTGACCACCTTTTTCACCTGTTTTAACCTAAAATTTTTTTCAACCAAGTTTTGACCATTGTTTTTTCCTTTATCAAAATTTGTACATGTGTACAATATTGTATAACATGTCATAACTTTGAAATAACACATTGTAATACAGCTCAACTCTCAGGATGGCTGTTAAGCATTGGCACTCCTTGCTGGCACCTAATACGTTAACACCAAGTGGAGGATACTATTGGTTCTCACAAGGATAGCCTCAACAAGCAAGCTATGCTGATGAGCAACCACTCCCACCACATGCCCCACATGGCTTATAGTATTTAATAGCACATTTTAAGTGATTGCAGACTTATTGATGATAACAGAGCTCCTCTGCCATTAAAAACTTTTTGATGAAGAACTAAGGCATCCAGATTCTTTCTTGAGCTAATAACCTATGCTACCTCTGATTAACTGGGATCCCACTACAGCATGTTGTTGTTAAGGACGCTTTTCAATTTGTTTCTAATTAAGGTTATTTAAATTGTGAGTACAAACTCATACAATTGAGGACCATCCTAATCTGATTTGATTTAAAACATCCTGATAAGGATGACCTTCACTCATTCAATAAGGGCTTGTAACACGAAAACTAGCCAGGAGTAGCCAATGCCCTTGATACTGGGGCACTTCAACTCCTTCATTGTCTTTACATAGTGCCACAGCTATTGATAAGATGCATCGTATAAATGGGAGTGGTACCTTTGCCGTATTACTTTCTTCTTTGCTGTAAAGAGTATTTGTATTTATAAGTCAGCCTGCCACTACCACCCAGAGGACCTCTAGATCATTTCTTGGGATTTATTTTGTATACTTTTGCAGAGCAATTATTTTCCCAGTATGCCTTTTAGATCTATGACATTGAGATCTTTCTGAGGCTGATTTCATCCCCAGGAAAGGACCAGCAAGTGTCTTTCAGTGTTTTTCTGCCTTAAGCCTTAATGCCTAGTGAATCTTCTGCATCTGAGATCCCCTCCCCCATCAAACAAAGGGAGAGAGATGTGCTTTGAACTGCTATATGATGACTTGGCCTGCTGTACCAAAACCTGCTTTGGTTACAGTATTGATGATGATAATAAGTCCTTACCTGAAGGGTATCTCTCTTAGAGAAACATTACATTGAACAAAGGAGCATGTTTAAATAGCAACAAAGGAAATGTCTGAGTCATAAATGTAGTTGTACTTAATAGAGATTAAAGAGCTCAAAGTGATTAATATTCAGACAGCTATACAGGCATTCAACTTAGAACACCGTGCTAGCATCTGACACTGTCTACTACTGGTATCTGGAGGTTAACCACTTCTGTGTTTGGGGGAGAAACTTAAATATTTTTGCAAAAATTTGAAGCAGATCCCACAAATAGCATACTGTCATGTGCATAAATATTCAGTTCTTGAATACATTTGGAAAGAAAATTCTTTCATCTTCCTCTCAAGGAATAAGTGCTGTTAATTGACAAAAGGACATTCTCAAGAATGCATCATAAAGGAGGCAGGAGATATTTGGATTGCTGAATGCATCTTTTAAACAGTGTCTTTCAAAACCTGTAATCCACTTTGCTACTAAATACAGCTATGATTCTACTTGGATTGCTGAATGCATAATGCATCCTTTAAACAGCATCTTTCAAAACCTGTAAGCCACTTTTCTACTAAATACAGCTATGATTCTACTGGCACCTGTGTCATGATCACCATCTCCTAACCGTTTGTCCACATCCAGAGATAAGGATTCAACCCTTGTCTGAGAATGTCAAAGGTTAACTACTAAGCCAGCTGTTGCACAACGAGCTAAGGCAGGCAGTTGAACAGTAGCAGGGGCAACAGAATATAGGTCAGCCTAGAGGGTGTCATCATTATCATCAACCCCTCCCCAACAGATTGAACTGAATGTAGACCACTGCATGAGGGAGATTATAAATAAGATGCTAGCAGTTAGCACAGAGGAGCTTATAGTTAGCATAGAGTTGCTATAGTGTAGGGTTTGATTTCCAGAACCTTCAGTTGCCTATTCTCAGCAAGTCACTTAACTATACAGTGCTCTGGGGCACTTGGGAGATTGTGCTAGGCTATTCAGTATCTCTTGCCAAGTAACTACCTATGAGTTTATGAATACATACTTTAATTCAAGACCATTCCACCCTTTACAAGAATGCCACCTATTCTTCCAGACAAAACATCTTTGGCAGAATCCATGTTAAGACATCCTTTCCTTTTTGTTTTTTTTTTTTAATAAGAAACATATTTATTAAATTATCATGTATGACATAGGCAATCTTACATTTATATAAATGAAAATAAACCATGCAGACACAACTTCAGTTGCAAACACTATACATTACAAACCATATCAACACAACTGTAGCTGCAAACATTATACATCATTTATAATATATCCAGTCATTGTCAGTCAGCCATTACGTAACTCATCTTTTAAGCCTCATTCCTCCTCTGCATGTATTGATCCCACATGTCCCATTTTCTCTATGTAATTTTCTCCTACCCTTTTTTAAAGCTCCCAATTCCAGTTGTTTTGTCTCTGTTACTATCTTCGCTACTTATAGTAAACATGGTTTCGACTTTGATTTCCATTTTCTAGTAATTGCTTTTTTGGCAGCCATCGTAAATTAGACTCAGTAATGCATTACTATATCCAGGTAATTCTAATTCTGTATCATAGCTCAAAAAATAATTTCCTTAGTTATACCAATTTAATCACCTAGCATCTCTGACAGGGCAGTCTGCAGGGAATCTCTAAAGTCTGCCAACTCATTACAGTTCCAGAAATATGTTCCCATTTACCTCTTTCTTCTCCATTACACCTCCAACATTTGCTGTCTACCTGAAGAAAAATTCTTTGTAGCCTACTTGGGGTATACAAATACCTTTGTAAACACTTCCAAGCAAAGATCCTAAATCATCTAGACTTTGTTGCATATTTGGGAGACATATATCCCCCATTGGTTCTTTGTGAATTACTTATCCAGTCTCTCTTCCCAGTCCTTTCTAACCTCCTTTGATTAATTCTTACAGTTATCATGCAATATTTTATATGCTGTACTAGTTATTCTTTTCTTAATGGCAACTTCTGTTCTAGAGTCTACTAAAAACTCTACCAGTGCTGGTCTTTCATTTAGGACCCCCCCCCCCATTTCTTTCTCTTTGCCTATACTATAATATCAATCCTTGATAGGGAAGGCAATCTCTAACCTGCAGTTCAAATAAATTATTGGCCTCTTCCCATTCTATTACCTTTCCCTTTCTAGTTATTTGCTCCCAATACCTTGGTTCCTTTGCCAGTTTTCTCCAATAACTTCCAGCTCCCTCTTGCCTATTGTCTGTATCCCTAATTGCAGACATCCCTGTCAGCAGAATCTCCTTTCTCCATTCCCGTGTTGGCTTAGTTCTTATAACACTTTCTGCTATGTTATGAATATAATATTATGTATGATTATTGTTATTCTCCTTTAAGGTCTGCATCCAAAATCCCAGTTTCTCCTTGTTTCTTGAGCTTCCCCCATTTCATCATCATCGCTTTCCACTTTGATTTATAGTTTTCTGCTTGTGCTATGTATAGGAAGCCTTAACTGTGTTGCTCTGAAATACACTTTCAGATTGGGTAATCTTAATCTGCCCTGTTGTATTGGAAAGATAAGCTTATCCCACTTGACTCTTGCTGTCTTCCCCTCTCAAGTAAAAACCTTCAGGTCTTTATTAATTGCTGTCCACAACTTCTCCTCTGGTAGATAAAAATATGCCTGACCTGTGTATAAGAGTAAAGGGACTAAAAACATTTGAACTGCTTTTATCATACTATTGATATCCATGTAACAGAGATTCTATTTTCTCAGTTTTTGTATTATCTTTTGTTTAATCTCTTCCCACGTATCCTTAGCTGCCACACAGGAATCATTTTTAGTCCATACTTCTAAAGACTTCATTTTATCATGTCCCCATAAATATGGATATTGCTGAACCAATTTGTATGTGGGTACATATTTTACTGCTATTGCCTTTGTTTTAGCTTCATTAATCTTGTATCCTGAAAAGATCTTAAACTGCCTCACTTTGTTCCACAGCACTATAATGTCTCTTTCTGGTTTTGTTTTGTCAGGTATAAAATAATGTCATCTGCAAACAGAGCCAGCTTTTCTTGGCTGCCATACCAATAATATCCTTGAGTCCCTTATTTTCTTTGCCAGTGGTTCTAAATATAATGCAAATAACAAAAGGGAGAGAGGACACCACTGCCTGGTTCCTCTGCTCAAGCAGAGATTATCAGAGAGAACCCCACCCACTTAAATTTTCACCGTCGATCCCTCATATGTCCTTCTAATCAACCTTATAATTTTATCAGAAAATGCAAATGCTTCCATTGTTCTGCTCATAAAGTCCCAACTAACTCTGTCAAATGCTTTCTCTGCTTCAAGACCAACCAACAACTGAGATATTTTCTTACAGTCTGCTTCCCTCTGGATCAGTGTTCTCTTAATGTTTTCTAATGTTTGCCTCTCCTCCAAAAAAACACATTGATTCATATCTATCAATTTTGGCATCACTTTTGCCATTCTTGTAACCATTATTGACATGAAAACTTTATAATCATATTTTAGTATTGAAATAGACCTGTATGAAGGTGGATCTGATGGATCTTTACCCTCTTTAAGTATTACAGTCACCACCAATTTCTTCCAGGATGTCGATACTCCTCTTCCTCTTAAAGTGCTGTTAAACAAAACCTTCCATAACTTTATCAGTTTTCCCTCCTAGCTTCCAGACTTCCACAGGAATACCATCAATTCCTGGGGGCTTTCCTGTAGATTGGTATACATCACCATTTTTATCTCATCTCCTCCTATCCTGTTCATAATTGAGCCTCCTCTACCTCTAACCTTGGCATATTTAATTCTTCCATAAACATTTCCATTTGTACCTTTTCTTGAGTTCCATATATCTTTGCTTTATAAAGACTTTCAAAATATTTCTGAAATATTTCTAATACTTCTACAGGATCCCTTGTTATCTTTCTTGTTATTAGCTCCCTTAGCCTTGGTGATAGCCCATTCTACTTTCTGTTGCCTGTGTAATTGTGCTAAAAGTTTTTATGCTCTAGAGTTTTTATCAAAAAAAACAGATGTTTAACAGCAGTCCTTCTAAACTCATGCATATTATCAAGGTAATCACTTATTTTCTGTTTAACATTCTGCAGTTGCTTCTCTTCTTGTTCTGTAAGATTTCCCCTATTTTGCAATGCTGTGATATTTGCCAGTCCTTCTAAATAATTATTGTTGCTTCTTAAGCATTGCTCCCTTTCTTTCATTTCCACCTTATTTTTAAACTCCACTTTAATTTTATCCCACTCCTAGATGTATTTTCACAGGAAATGTCTATCTTCTTTAATAGTTCCTGAATAATTTCCACTACCCATTCTTTAAATTCCTCTCTTTTCAACAGATAGGTGGGAAAGTGCCAGTGTCCCATTTTTATTTCAATACCTTGTGTTTTTTATTTTTGTTGTTATTGGTGCATGATCCGGAATAGTTATTGGGTGCATATCAAGCCCTTCATTTAGAAGCACATGCTCCTTTGAAATGTAAATTCTGTCTATCCTAGCTCAGTTTTTGCATCTTGGGGAACAATATATAAATTCACTCCAAACACCTAGCACTGAATTCACATCTTCCATGCCAAATATTTTCATACATTTCTTTAAAAATCTACCATTCTTTGTTATATTTTCCATTCTGGTCCCTGTAGACACATCTTCACTTCTGCAAATCAAATTCCAGTCCCCACCTATAAGCAGTATTCCTTGCTGAAAGCTGATTATTTATCCCAGAATTTTCTTAAGCTCCATAATAGCAGTTTTTGGTGGAATATAAATACATAACAGTGTAATCCTCCACCCTTACTAGTAGCCCCTTAGTACTACAAATCTAACATTATTATCTTTTTTATCCTCTTCTTTTACTATTGGATCTGCTCTTGTAATTGATACAAGTGCTCCTCTTTATTTACCCCAGATATTCCACTGAATAACCATCCTGAAAAACTTTTATCAAATTCACATGTTCAGTTCTTTCCAAGTGTGTCTCCTGTAGCATAACTATTTGCACTCTACATTTTTAATGTAGTTCACTACTCTTTCTTTTTTGTATTTAACTGAGACCATTAACATTAATGACATTATAGAAAGCATCATATTCTTGAGAAATTATTATTCCTGCTTTTTTGTATAACATCTTTTTGTTAAATGTCTATTTCCAGCTTTTGTGTTACATGCATGTACTGTTTGGCAGGCTAATCTTTGATACAGCTGTTTCTTGTCATCTCCATTTGAGCCTTTGTCACATCTTACAGAGCCTTTTGTTTTATTGAAAACCGTCAAACAAAAATACACACATACAGCCAATACCCCCTAAAACCTGTTAACTTAATAATAACCACAAAATTGTGTACATCTTTAAATATTGAAGTTTTACCCTCCTAAGAGGAACAAATCTTCCAAACTGATAACCACACACACAGACTCCAGCTATCCTAAAAGAAAGGTTATCCATGCTAAGACTCATGGTATAGCCTGTGGTTCTATTAAGTACTGTCTGGTTTCCTCTTATCTTTATAGCTCTCTCAGCTGAGAAAACAATTGAATGCTTTCAGACGACATTCCTCCAAGCCATTTCTCTTTATCAGATTGTCTGCAAGAGACATGAGGACCAGACACAAAACTGCTTACTAGAAAAAAGCCTTGTAATATTCCATATTCTTTTTCATTTACTTGCTTTGTCTTCAAACGTGTTAGTAGATTAGGCTAATGGCCTTAACCCTGTCATTCCCCATGCAGGGATGAGAAAAAGCACATTAATTTTCCTTTTGTCATGCTCTTTTAACCAGATTTTTTTTATATTGCAATGCCTACATTTCTTAAAACTGAACAAGGAGAAAGAGAAAAGAAGGGAGAAAGAAATAAAAAGAGACAAACAGGAGCATCTATTTACACTAGTATCCCCATTACACTTAAAAATAACTGAAAAAGCATTACTTTATAACATGCAAAGAAAATCATGCACTATATAAATAGTACTATTAAGAATTTTTTTTTACTTACAGTTAACTTTCTCATTTGTCTTCTCCCCTCCTGAATATTTTTCCAAACATTAATGACATGACGTATATGCTTACACATATGCTTTAGAGTCCCCTACAAGTTTAACAAAGTCTAAAAAACTCCTTAATTTCCAGATTTTCTTGTTCTGTCATGTTCACAAATATAATTATTGCTTTGTAATCCCACATTTGTCAATTTCCAAGTTACTGATTTTATTCTCCAAATGTTAATGACATGAAGTAGGGCATATGCGTTAGAGTCCCCTACAAGTTTAATAAAGTACAAGAAAGTCCAATATTTCCAGATTTTCTTATTCTATTCCTGTTCATCTCCATCTCCCAAACCCTGTCGCTGCTTCATTTCCAACAAACTCTCGATTCCACTAGTCAGCTCTTATGCATTTTTTTGTGTCTCAAACATTTTCCATTAAAACACTGGAAATGGTTTTGTGACAATAGAGGGTACTGCCAGCCATGACAGGGAGATGTAGGGCAGTGGACATATGACTTGTGCCAGCACAGGTAGCTGGAATTTTGTAAGTAATTGTATGTCATTAGTATGTCAAACTGATCTGTGCGGATGCTTGTGCTGAAAATGTATTTGTAAGCTTTGCTTGTGTTAATTGTGTTGAATGTGTCAACAGTGCACCCTGCTGAAGTGAAGAGAAATGTGCATGCATTATGGTATCTGAATTAAATGTATATGTTTTAATAGAGGACACTGACACAGCAAAGGTTAACCAGCTGGCTTATTTTAAGAAAAATAAGGGAAATATAAATGTGCTGTGAAATCATTAAAAGGCAACCTACAGTGCTGAGTAGGACCAGAGGTGCTGGGTCTGGGACAGCGCCTTTCTTCATTAGCTCAGTGAAAAGAGAGGAGGCTTCTGGGCATTGTCATAAACATTTGGATGTGTACTGTAGCCTTTTATGTTCAATTCCTCTCTCAAACCTCAAAAGAAGATATTGTGGGAACCTAGAGTCAGGTGACCAGATGAGGTCATTTTGCAAGTCATCTTGAATATTATATATTACAGGGAGTAATCTCAGAATATAGTGTATTCTATTTGTGACCTGACTAGAATGTCTGGTCAAGTAATTCATCTTGCCTTGCTCAAGTAAGTTATTAGGGAACATTAACTTCTCTTAGATTCAGTCCAGAATACAGTAAAGTTTAGTTTAGAGATTGTTTTTCTTTATTTTTATGAGTTTGTCCATTAGTGTTGTTTCCAATATTTTCTGTGATTTGAACTTTGTGGTTTACTGTGAATATATATTCAGTATTTTCATGTTCTTTTATTATTAAATATATTTAAACTTTTCATTGTGGCTGGACCTTTTTAGAAAGTATTAACCTTTGAGAGTACTTATATTTATTTGGTGACAATGTGTGGGCCACTCCAGAAGGCCTAGCCATTTTGGTGAACTACTACCATTTGTATTAGTATTAATATTACACATTGTAATTGGACACCCTTTGTTAAGGGCCTTAGAGTAGCTGAATGTGGAGTGTCTGATGACAGTGGTAACTAACGTATAGTCTGGACAGGAGAGGGCATAGCTAGTAGACCTGTGCCAACCTTTCCCAAGTGTGTGTGTGTGTGTGTGTGTGTGTGTGTGTGTGTGTGTGTGTACGTGCAAATGAAATCTCTGTGTATATATGTGTCAGCTACTTGGGGAAGGGACAAACAGCACTAGATTTACAGAGAGGGTGCTGGAGGACTTGGCTTGGACACTCGGCTGAGGACCTAAACCTACAGCTGAACTAGTGGGGAGTCTTATTGGGGGATCTGGAGGGAGACAGGTATAGAGGCATCCAGACTCTGTGCTGAGTGTGTTCCCTGTATGCTGTTAAGGGAAACTGTACTTGATGCAGAGAAGTCTGCATCTGGAAATAGTGAGCGTATTCATTTGTATTCCAAGTGCAAGTTCCTCTCCAGTGTCGGTGATGAAGATTCAGGCTCCTTGATTACTGGCCCAACATGGGGATGACACATACTGTTGCCCTTCACATATTGGTAGCAGTGGTGGCTGTCACAGGTTTCACTGGCACAGTCTCTCTCTGGTTTTTATTACCAGAAGAACAAGAAGCCAAATCTCCTTTTGTTTCATAGCTCACTTTTTGTTGGACAAGCTTTTGTATTTCTTGCTTAGCATATACTTCATCCAAAAATTATTTTGTTCCTCCAGGGAAAATATTTTGAAGATAGCTGGGTACAGCATTTTCAATCTCATCCCTGCTTCTTGCATTCCCTGAATAATGGAATAAATTTACTCCTATCTGCTTGGTGTGCAATGAGTAGTCAATCTCCACAAACACTCTGATGTTTCCCACTTTTACTACTTTGTTCTTCTGCTATAGTTTTGTCAGGATTAACTCCTCCTGCTGGTAAGATTGCATCTTTGCTATTAAAGGTCTAGTTTATTTTCTCATAGCCAAGTATAGAGCATGCACAAAATGTGACATTTCAATTAACAGTTCATGTTGTGGAATTCTAGTCCAGTTGCTTATTTGTGCTTTCATAAAATTAATGGTCTTTTCTTTCCAGCTTTTTGGGTACAGTAGAAAATTTTGAGTTTTCCCTTCGTGCTCTGTCATCTAATTCTATTTTTTTTAAACATCTCTTGTTGTGCTGCAGGATCTTTTACATATTTTATATTCAGCTAACCTTTTCTTCATTTTGACTTTTGCAGTTTTATCACCTTATCTGATTATCTGTTTAAAGCTTCTTCCATTTTTCCACCTTTTTATAGCTTGAGTTGATATACTTCATCAGTGTTTTAATTTATTTTAGCCAGGTCTGTGCACAGTTGCATTATTCCTTTCTCTGTGTTACTGGAAGTCATGTCTGGAGCTTGCACTGCATTTTGCTAAACAGCTACAGTGCTTTTCCCAGTCAGTGTTTTTTCTCACCTTTTGTAGCTGATTTTCCTTCAGATCCTCTGTATTTCTTTTTACCTGGCATCCAGGCAGTGCACTTACTAGCCATTTACTGAAATTTACCCCAAACTCTAGATCCACTGGCTTTCTCTGCAAAAGTTTTTGTTTTCACAATGGGAGAGCTAGAATTAAGTTGTTACTCAATGTGCAACCATCTTGGAAGTCTAAGACATGCTTTCCTTGGCAGAATAGAAAGAGTTCCTCCATCAGAGCAAGGGTATGAGTTTTATTCCAGGCTGTTCCTCATCTCCTGAAAAAGTGGACCATAAAGGTCCACATCACACCACTTAAGACTCAATTTTTATTATTTTTGAAGTAAGGACATTTTATTTTTCATATACCACAGTCCCTTCTCCCTGTCCTACTTCCAGGGACAGTTATGGTTACACTAAATATGAAAGAAGCATATCTTTCTTTCCTCATCTTCAGAGAGCAGAGACTATTCCTACATTCTTTAGTAGGGATAGAAGGGATATGTCATTTCCTTGTGCTTTCTGTTTTCCACTGTTGCTAAATATTTAGAAAATCCTTAGCTTTAGTCTTTGGATGCCTCATTGTGCAGAACATCCACATCTATCCTGGATGACAGCTAAAGTCAGGTAAGTCATAGTAAGAGTTGATCAAAGCCTTGAATTACACTTTCCAGTGAGTGTGTCTCCAAATTAGGGGTATCCCACATTCTTCAGCCTCACTCCATCACAAATCAGATGCTTCCTAAGGTCTGTCTTGGGTATAAAAAAATGCTGGTTGAACCTTCTTCATAAGAAGATCATGCTCCTTCCTGTCTGTCTTTCTTTTTCTTTCTCCAGGCTGCCAGACTATCTTCCATGACTTGTGTGGCCATACTGAGGGAGGTAGGTTACACCTTGTCTTCAACTGTTATGGTTTCCCGGGGTGGGGGGTTACACATTTGAACCCCTCAGTAGTATCTCAGAAACCTATTGTGCCAGCATCTTCAGTCCCTGTTTAGTGATCTTCCTCATCCACCAACACACAGGGATTTCCACTGTGATTGGAGCAATGGATGTGAGTCCAAGAAAGCCATTTGTCTAGGCCATTGGAGATTGGACAGCTTTATATCAGACACCTTTTATCTGGCTTGTGAGATGCAGACAGATGCCCAAAGGGTCCAAAACACCTTGCAGAAGCAGGGACAAGACCAATGACTTCACTATCAAAGAGATGATAGTCATCATTTATGTACTTCAGGCTTACCATAGTCAATATGGTGCATCAGCAAACAAGGTGGTACATCCTGTTACCCACTGTGTAGGTTAGCTATGTTGTCTTGGGGTCTGACTTTAAAACGGAGCATTCTGTGTGCTTATTTCAGTCAATCAACACTGAATGCCTTGACAGATTATGAGCAGGTCTGCAGCTAGTCCCATGAATGGAAATTAGACCCAAAGAATCCACCATTAAAAGTTATATCCTCAGTAAAAAAAAAAAAAAAAAATGTGTATTATCTCCAAGGAACTCAGTGCTTCTTGCTTGGATTTGACTTTTAATTTTGGAAAAAACTGACCCTTGTCCCCTTGAACCAGTAGGATTAAACCCTGTGAATATCCTTTCCTAAAAAGTCTGCCTGTGGTAGTCATTATCTCAGTAATGAGTATCTTGGAATTTCAAGGTGTTATGTGCAGGGTCCCTTAGATGATGATCTGCAAAACAGATCTTGGAACGTGGCACTCAGGGCATTCAGCTTCTAGTGTTTTTTTCCCCATATTCTCAGAACAAGGCAGAAAGCGAATCTGTATTTCTTTGTACATAAACATCTAAGATTTTACTTACATAGCAAAGAGGATTTCTGCCATATGGGCCAATGTTTTGTTCCTTTCATGGTAGAAAAACAAGGAAGCCCTGTTGTAGAATAAACATTGTCAATATGGTCGACAGGTTGCTTTGCCTTTTGTTATGACCATTATAGTAAAACAAAGAAAGGCCTGATTACAACATCCCTAGGACCACACCTGCTACAGCAGATGTTTTTGGAAATGTCTAAACTCAAAATATTTGTGAAGCAACAACACCTGCTGTAGGAACTATGTGCTGGAGATCCTCTGCAGGATCAAGGCAAGGTTTGACACTGCAGGTGTATTCCCACCCCCAAATCCTCTGTCAGATTCCAGTACTGCTTTAGTGTTGTTATGTTTGGCACTGTAGTAGTGATCCTTACAACAAACATTGTGCAGTCCTTTGCGCTTACTCACTGTAACTGTAGGTATTTGACTAAGATAATCTCTGCTTTATATCCTCTCCCATCCCTCTGCCTGCTTATCTCTGATTACTCCTTTAAGATAATTCTCTCTCTCTCTCTCTCTGTCTGTTTGTTCAGAAAGGCATCCTTCTTTCTTTGGATTTCAGAACTTTCTTGAGAGTGGGACAGTTCCTTCAGTCTAAATTTTGGGTTTGAGAAACACAGGTTGCTGACCTCCCAAATCACACAAAAAAGCCCCATGAAAATGAATTGAAGATCACTCTGTTGTCCCACCCCTTTATATTGTGCAGACTACCTATATTCCTGTGCAGGGATATGTGAATGTTCTGTAAGCCAGGCAGCATAGTCAGATTTTACCTGTAGTGTAATTCCCTTATGTCATGATTCATCGTATAGAAGTGATCTTTTATGCTGGATCTGTTTACACAAACATTTTTTCTGTTTTCCAGTCCAAGATGGGAAGATTCCTCACCCTTTCTGCTCTTAGCTTCTCAGTAAAGAAGAACACTATCTTAACAACAAACACCACTTTTTCTCCTTTAAATTTCATTTCTTAACCAGCCTGTGGCAGCCAACTCCCCACTACCAAGTTTTATCCAAATACTTGTTGAGAATGGAAGGAAGGAGAAACTATACTTACTTGTTTAACTGTTCTGTGAAACTATTAATAATGAAATTGGTATTAGCAGGTTGCATAGTTCTCAGAAGTGCTGAATTTGGTTAGTTCACAGCAGTTTACTGAAGGACAAACTTCATAAAAGACATACAAATCATTGGATTTTAAAACTACGAGACTGTATTGCAGAACTGATATGTCACTTCTTGCTGGGAAAGATATAAACTTCAACATAAATTAGGGCCTTTTGGTTAAGTTTGAAAGATATTTTATTGTACATTTGTTGAGCAGCTAGTAAAGACATTTGATTCTTAAACATAGACTGAGGAAAGATCTGGAGGTGGGTGACAAAACTGTGTTGCAGTGTCAGATCATCGTGCTGGTAAGAAGAAAACCAAGAATTGTTATTTAGTTTAGAACCAAATCTGCATGTATGCTTGTGTGTGTGTGTGTGTGTGTGTGTGTGTGTGTGTGTGTGTGTGTGTGTGTGTGTGTGTGTGTGTGTGTACTCAGTATGCTGACAATTCTACAACAATATGCTGTCATTGTGACATTTCAGAACTCCAACTATCACTCAGTAATCATGCAGTTGCATGGAAAACTATTAATAAAGTCAATCTTCCTCTTCATCATAATTATCACCATTAGCATCAACTTAAGTCACTTTTTTTACATATAGGGTTGGGGTGTTGTGTCAACTATCACTACTTCTTATGAGACAGTGCTTCTCCCCTACCTTCTTTAGCAGTTATGTCTGGCAGTCACAGGTCTTCTCTCATGTAGTTCATCAATCTCCTTGCTATTTTGTCCTCATTTTCTCTTGCCTTCTTCCTGTCTTTCCCAAAGCCAGTCCAAGTAGAAATTGCCTAGCACTATAGTTTCTTGGTTGAAAGTAGAGAATGCCCAGGATAGGAGACTTTCAATGGTAGGCAGATTATTTCCTGGTGGTAGTTAGGAATCAATAATTATGATGGTTTTATGTGGATTTACTTCAAATTGGGTGGTTAGAATTTCTGCTTCTGATAGATTTGTGTGAGTACAGATTAATTTTTCAAATTTGAGGAAATTGTTATGCATGACCGCAATGCCTCCACCACGCTTGTTCAGCCTGTCTTGTCTAACATTATAATCATTATTAAGTATTTCCTCATCTTTAATGTGGGGTTTTAGCCATGTCTCAGTAATAATTACTATATCAGGAATGTAGGTAGCTAGGGTTGCATGAAATTCACTATTTTTTATGTTGCTTCTGAGGTTAAAATTAGTTATGACTAAGTCTGATTTGGCATTTTTTAGGGGAGGAAAGTGGAGGGTAGTATTAGCAGGTGTTGTGGATATTATTGGGTCAGGTGGGAGTAGCTGTGTGTGCCCTGAGTTAGGATGTATATCAGCTTCGAGTTTGATTTCTGTTAGTGAGCATAGAAGAAGGAGGTTGAGCTTGGATATTAGTCGATGAAAGAAATCTAGATAGGAAGGAGGGTTGTGGGTATGGACATATTTATAGTGGAAGAGTAATATGTTAAGAGTTATTGTAGAGGTTAGCACAGATGTGAAAATGAATATTTGGTTTTATATGGTATGTAATAGTGGGGGGTATAGGAGAGGAGTAGTGTGTTATGCTTGATGTGATGAAGGTAGTGGAGTGGGAGCCTAAGTAGAGGGTAATGAGTAGAAGGGAGAGTTGCTCAGAAGAGTGATGACAACTGACATGGTGAATAGTAGAGAAATAGGAGAAAAATATGGCTGGGTTGGTGTGTGAAGTTTAGTAGAGAGAGAGAAAGAGACGTGTACTGATAAAGTGATGTGGAAGGGGAGAGAATGCTATGTGAGGGAGGAAATAATGGTTAGTGAGGTGGGTTGGGAGAAAGTGAAAGAAATAATTGATTGTGGGTGTGTTGGATGAGGTAGCTGCAAGTTACAGGATAATGAGTTAGAAGGTGTGGTTTAGTTTAATTATAATTTTAAGGAAAGTAGGGGTGGGTGGGAATGGAGTAGGTTAGTGGAGTGAGGGCAAATGGAGCTGGTTGAGCCAAGCCTAGAGGTAAGCACAGTCCAGAAACAATTGATAAAAACTCTTTCACAGAAAAAGGCTTTGTACTGTTACTAGTAAGAAAAAGAGATTGTGTTGTGTACTAGTATCAGGTAAGAAATATCTTAAAGCAGGCTGATTAGTCTAGCATTCAAAAAGGTTTTGTACTTTTAATAGTAAGAAAAAGAGTTTTGTTGTGTACCAATATCAGGAAAGAAATATCTTAAGCAGGCTGATTAATTCAGCATTTAATAGACTTACGTTTTTTGAAACTAACAAGAGTCTTTTAAGAATGGGAGGGGGTCCTTGCTGCCGAGCTACTTTACAGCGTACAGACTTGCCACAGAGTAGATAATGCCTTAAATAAGTATATTTTAAAACTTAGAACTAAGCCAACATACTTTCCAGATAAAAAGTAAGACGCTGTCTGTGCGAGATAGCAGGGCTGTATGTTGAGTGGCTTTCGTTGCACCCGGTTATTCAGTATGCAGGACTTCAAACAGTACACTGGCAGTATGGAGAAGAAAAGAAATAAAGCTTGGCTGATAGCTGAGGAGAGAGAAAAAAAAGAAAAAAATAGAAGTTGTTACCAGTTATGTTGTTTAGCACACGAAAGATAGATGGAGGTATTTTAGAGAGGAAAGAAACTGAAGCTCAAACAATATAAACACAAACAGTTGAAACTTCCACATTAGCATTCACTGTAGCACAGTAGTACAAATGCAATGCTACAAAAAAATTTAGATTTAAAATGTTGCTGAAGTTAAAAATAAATACACTTAGAAAAACTATAGTTAATAGAGATGTCCAACCAGGGTGAAATTTGTTACATTCCTCCGAACATAACAGAACACACTGCCACAGCTAGATAGCTGTTACAATGAGCATTATTTACTAAAGGATATTTGAAATCTATGACAAGAAAAAAAAAGTCACTATGAGGAGGTAAATCAGTAAGTAAACAGCTGCATTAACCAATGGATAAAATACACAGCAAGGCAGCTTACTTCACAGTAACACAACTAAAACTACTGCAGTTGAACCAGGCATAGAGTATACAGTACAGCATTTACATTAGTGAGTTTCAAAACACAGAGCAGGCATCTAGTCAAGAAGTCTAAGTAGCTGTAATCACAAAATACTGTAGTTGAACCAGTCATAAAGTATAAAGTATATATAGTATACATATATATATATAGTGTATATTTTCTGTATCTATCAGTGTACTTCATTATACTTGGGATACTTGTTCCACTGTATTTGTTTTTATGTACAGGGCAGAAGTCATTGTTTTCTACCTTATAAGTCAGAATGCTATACTTTATGTGCATATTCATCAAACTGGATGCTTATTGGTCTGTCACTCCTATAGTACAACTCTCATGATTTTCAACTTGTCCCTTACTTGACCATATAGTTCTAATAATTTGCATTCTGTGCAATCATATGTATTTTGTATGCAGCTTTTCTCCCCAGGTCTTTACTGGAATTGTCCAGTTGGACTATTTCAGTAAACAAATGTTAAATAAATAAGTCTGTGTGTATTTATGTGTATGTATATATATATATATATATATATATATATATACATGGATTCACTATGTAATTTCGAAATATTGAAATCCTGAATTTTAGTATTTCGAAATTACATAGCCGAAGACACCAAACATCAAAACCCTAAAACCGCGAAATTCAAAATCCCGACGCTACACTACAGATACAGCACACACAAACACGTACACACCACTTCCCCCCCCTACTCAAATATAATATCCTACACTACAGATTTCAGTATTTTGAAATTAAAAAGGGAATCCATTTATATGTATGTATATATATATATATATATATATATATATATATACACACGCACACACACACACACAGTCTTAGTAGTGAAACAGGTAGCACACTCGCCACTAGTCCCACACCAAGTAGTTTGATTAATTTTCCAATACTTCCACTGTAGTGTAGTATAAGGGGAATGCTGCAACCCTGAATGTGCTATCCTTCTGAAGAGACGTTAAACTGATGCTCTCTCTGCCTGAGTATATGGTAGGCTGAGGTGGATGTAAAAGATCCCGCAGCACATGTTAAAAAGAGTAGGGGATTTTTTTATTTACATTTTTACTTGTTTACACTTCTTTGCATTGATGTTCATAATCCGTATCTTGTCATTTCTTTCAGTTTTGTTTTTTTTCTTAAAATATAATTTACATAAAAACAATTATTTCCATTTTTTGTAATTTCGCTGTTCCTCTGTGTCCTGGCCAAATTTCCTGTAATCAGTATGAATACTGACTAAGGACTAGCCTGAAAAGAGACCATTGATCTAATGGGACTAACCCAGTCAACAAAGTGTAAGTAAATAAATAAACCTGTGTCCTTAGAAGATGGCCAAATAACATTCCAAACCTGATTGGGCAATTTAAACCAATAACAAGACTGTTACTTCTGCACACAGCCCTATGGAAAACAAGATCCTTTCCACAGAAAAACAGCCTTAAAGATTTATTTATTTATTTGCAGTTTATTAACTAAGGAAGTCAACTGGGCAGGACTGAGCCCATTTTCAGGGGAGGCACAGGAAGAAAAGCTCCACAGTACAAGAAAAGCAACACAGTAGAGGAAAAATAACATCTTAAAGTAGAATTATGTAATTACAAAAAAAATAGGTCATTAACACATTATAATCAAGTATAGAAATTGAAAAGTGGAGACTCGGAGAACCACTGTACAGAATGTGGAAAGTAGCATCATACATTAGCAGTATACTGTCCAAAATTTAGAATTAACCAATTATAAACATTGTTTTTACTCAGCAGTTAGACAATGGCTAAATTACAAATTTGAAGATTTTTTTGTACAGGATGCTAGGCAGGAGTTAAGGCAAATATAGTGAGGAATAAAGGCAAGTATAGTAAAGAATTAAGAAGTTTCTTGGGGGAAGGTTATTAGAGTATTGGGTGCAAGAACAGTTCCAGATAGAGGATAGGTAAGAGTACAGAGAAGACTTAAAATTGACAGGGTTTTAGTTAGTTCTGAGGGATAAGGGGAGAGCATTCCACTTTTTGGCTAGGGAGAAAGAGGAGATAAAAGTTGTCCAGGAGGTCGTTTAGGCTTGTGAATCAGGAATAAATTCTTGTGTTTGGATCTAAGGGGCCTATTAGGGAGGTAGAAGGTGAAGACAGAACTTAGGGAGGAGCAGTCAGAGGTTTTGAAGATGAGTTTGTGAGCAGTAGTAAGCTATAAATAATCAAGGTAATTTGGGATCTCCAGCCAATTAGGTGAGTAAAGTGTTTTACAGTGGTGGAAGGAGTATTTGGAATTTGTTGCAAATTTAGACATCTTCTTGTAGCAAGCTTCCAGTTTGGTTTTTATGGAGGTTGATATGTAGAGGGGAACATATATAAGAGAGGGAAGTAGGTAGGTGGAGGTGAAGGTTTCCCTAGAGGACGAGGTTAGGTATTGATTGTGTGTGTAAAGCTATCCAAGTTTTTGGTGAGGTATTTTTTGATATTTTGTTGTACATGGGTATTGAATTTTAGTTGTTGATCTATGACTACTCTAAGCAGTTTTGTGTGGAGGGCAGTTTCTATTTGTGATTTATGTTGGCTATAGATATTGAATCTATCTTTGTGTAATGTGGTAAATTTGGATAGGGTGAAAATCATGATTTTAGTTTTGTTTGGTTTCAGTGCTAAGTGGTTGTTGAGCATCCAGGATTCAGTGGTGGAGAAAGCAGTCTGTGTTTTGAGTAATAGATCCAAAATTGAGTCACCTGCGCAGACTATAGTTGAGTCGTCAGCATACTGAATTACATTGGCATTAGAGAAAGAGGTGTGAAATTTATTAATAAAGATATTGAATAACAGGGGGCCGAGTATGGAGCCTTGTGGAACTCGGGTAGGTATACTGAGGTAGGATGAGATGGAGTTTTGCCATTTGACGGCTTGTTGCTTGTCTGAAAGATAGCTAGAGAACCAGTTTACGGTAGTGAGGGAATCATAAGCCCTGTCCTCAGAGAGTCTCTGTAGAACAAATTGTCTCCATCTAGAGAAGTCATTTAGCAGGGGAAAACTATCAAACACAGAAATACTCAAAAATCAATAAATAGCAGTATCAAACATAAGAAAAATAAATTACCAAATGAAATACATTACTAAATTGGCAGAAAAATAAAAAAATGAAATAAAACAAAGAAATTAGGATTCTAACATGAATTCATTATATTTTGCAATGACAAAAGCATTAAAACACAAATTTAAGTATCTTAATTTATCAAAAACAGTAAAACTCACCCAGAAATTAAAAAAAAAAACACCTGCAGAAACTAAAAGTACAATAATGTCAACTTCACAGTCCCCGATTGCAGGAAATTAACCACTACGGAATATTAAAAACAAAATAATTCAGTAATGTATGCATGTTAAACCATTCCACAAAACTTACTTAGGAAAAAAATGTCTGTACAGTATTCAAATACCTAAATACCGCCATTTTAGAGAATTTTGCAACCTTTATTCTTCAACACTGATACCTTTAATAATAGGCCCGCTTCTGTCAACTGGAGCTACCTGAAGTACCTCCCCCTCAAATACACAGTTCTTCAATTTAATTGCACATTTCTTGATATCCTTGACTCTTTAGCTCCTGTAAGAAATGTTAGAATCAAAATAAACTACTCACCTTGGCTCTCTAAAGACACCCTTGCTCTCATGAAAAAAGGGACAAGTATTGGAAACGATGGCTAAAAACTAAATCTGCAACATTCTTCCAAAAATATAAAGAACTATGTAATCAAATCAATAAAGATAAGAAAAACTACTACTATAATCCCAATTTCTCACAAAATTCTAACCATAAAAAATTCTGGCACTCTATCAATAATATTTTGCATCCTGGTGAACCTACCACTTCTAACCCCTATCCTAACAATTCTCCCCTAGGAACTGCCACCTCACTTAATACCTACTTCATTGAATCAATTCAAAAACTAACCCAAACCTCCCAAAGTCAGAACTTCTCTTCACACCACACATAATGCAAGTAACAGCATCCCTCTCTCCTTAACCCTGTCTTCACTGCTTACATAAAGTTCCTTCTACTAATGCTAAAACCTTGTACTCTCTCTACTGACAACCTCCCCCTACCCCACTTTCTTAAATGTACAGCTCACTTTATAGCCTATCCTGTCTCAATTGTAGTAAACAGATCTATCCAAGAATCTACTGTCCCTGATATTTGAAATCGTTCTACACTATTCCACTACAAAAAGGAGGTAACCCCTTTTTTCCATCAAATTACAAACCCATTGCCATCCTATCTCCCCTCTCCAAAATCTTTGAAAAATGTATCCATAACCAGCTTCTTACATACCTAATTGATAAAAAAATCTCCTGACCCCTTCTCAACATGGCTTTAGGCCAAACCATAGCAGCTTCACTGCCCTACTATCCTTCACTCACACTGTTACTGAAGTCAGGGATAAACATCATCTTGTGTCTTACCTCTTCCTCGACCTCTCTGAGGCTTTAGATACCATCTCCCATTCTAAGCTTATTGCTAAACTAACTGATCTAAACATCTACCCCTCCACTGTTCACTGGTTCTCTCAAATAGGGTCCAGTCTATCACATGGCAATTTACCTGCTTCCCTTTCTTACCTATCCAGACTGGCATCCCTCAAGGCTAAATCCCCGGTCCTCTCCTTTTCATCATCTCCACCAATTATCTGTACTCCTCCTCCACCACCTGCTTTCTCATAAAATACACCAGTGACTCTACCCGTATCTCTTGTGCGGACATCACCAAATTTCTTTCCACCACCAACTTATACTTAACCCCAAAAAGACTAAGCTGCTATTATTCCTTCCCAAGTCTGTCTCTCTCACCATAAATCCATCTTTACCATTTCTTCTCTTGATAACACCCTCATCAAAGCAGAACCTCACACTAAGCTACTTGGTACAATAATCGATGATTAGCTAAAATTCGGCATCCCTATACAACACTGTATCAAAAAAAAAAACAATCAGAAACTGGGTCTTCTCTACAGAAATAAAAAATTCCTTGCTCCCAAATCCAAACCCACCCTAGCCCAAGCCTTCCTCTTTCCATGTCTCCTCTACACCTCACCTATCCTTGCCTATCTCCAGTCATCCCTACTTACCAAACTCGAACAAAAGCATAACAATATAGCCAGATTTGCCAGTAATCAACCCTACAAATCACATCATTGCCTTGCCCTGAAACAACTTTAATAGTTTCAGTTACTCCAGCTCCTGCTTCTTTCCCAGCTGCAGCTCACACACTCCCTGCTAAATAAACCCCTAGTCTGTCCCTCTCTTTCTACCATAGTATCCCCTTACATCTCTGCATGTTCACTTCGTAGCTCTGACCAGAACCTTCTTGACATCTATAAACAGAGCAAAATTATTGGCAAACTCCCATACAAATACTCAGTGTCACTAGCTTGGAATAGGTTCCCACCTAATATTCGTAGCATTTCTAGTACCTGCTGCTTCAAAACTCTAGTCAAGAACTACTTTCTGAACTCAAAATCCTCCGATCACCATAATCTTCCTTAATTTCCATCTCCACTCCAGCTTTACTTCCAGCTCTCTTCTGCTTTTCAGAATATGTTGTCTAATCTGCAGAAATTACTATATTAATATCATGCTACAATGGAAAAGATATGTTTCTACTGTTCACGGCTTCCTCTTGTCTGCATATTTATTATTTTTATATGTGCACATCTCTTGGTCATGTTATTGTACATTTTTCCTGTCAGACTTGTTTCTCCACTGGAGGTATATTTCACTGCACTTTTTTTTTCTGTCAGCCATGTGTTTCTCCACTGGAGGTATATTCATTGTATTTTGTTTATTTTATTCTGTTCTTTTTCTACATTGCATGTCATATTTTATATTCTCTTTGTATATATTTTATCTAGTATGTAATTTGTTGTTTCTGTAAGTTGGAGCTTTTCTCCTGGGGTCTCCACTGAAAACGGGCCATTTGGTTCAGTTGAACTAACCCGGTTAACAAATGTCAGATAAATAAAATAGCTGTCAAGATTGTGAAGAGTTTGAATTTTCATCCTTGTATGGATAAGGAATTCTGCTTGGTGTTTTACAAGTTTAGAAGATGTGTAAAAGTGGCTTCTGGGTTTCTTCATATGTAGTCCTGGAATTCATGTTGATCTAGCCAGTTCAGCATAATGTTTTTGGTTTTAGTTTTTGAGGCTGTACACAGCGAATTGTGTATGCATAATACCCTGTATGTTTACTATTATCTCTTTCCTTAGGTTAAACACAGCAAGAAAGCAGCCAGCTGTTTGTCTGCTACTTTGCAGCTGGATTGCCAGACCTAAGTGAGAAGTTTCTGTAAATGATCATCAGACTGCATTGTGCTATGCCTTAAGCTTGCTAGAAGATCCCTAAGCAATCCTCTAGATCATTCAACCATAAGCCACAGGGAATGTGTCATCTGATGAAATCTGTGCAGCTGTTTGGTCATTTGTTCATACTTTAACTGAGCACTGTATTTTGGTTTGAGCATGACCACTGAAAACAGAGCAAGCCTTAAGAGGGCAGTTCTGAAAAATATTGTGGCCTATAGTTTTCTTCTGTCCATTTCCCTTTCTTCTTATTTTATTTTTCCTGTTTTGTATTCTATCAATATGATACTTCATATGTGCAAGAACTGGCAGTTTTGCGCAGAGGATAAATACTACTTTAATAAACTTCAGCTTCATTTTGTAGTACTTGGTTTGAATCACCCTGTCTCTGTTTACCTGTTGTTTCTGTTAGTAAATCACTTAGCCAGATAGAACACCAGAGGTCACCCCTGAAAAGAGGCATATGTGCCTTGTGAGTTTACTTTGTCAGCAAATAAAATAATGACAACTCACCATAACAACAGTGCTTCAGAAGTGACTGTTGCTAAGTTTCATCCCAACATCTTTATGATGTTGGCATAATTCACTTGGTTTCCATTTGCCTTTCAGCACAGTTTAAAGGGTTAATTTCAGTTTTGTGTCAGATAGGCCTTCTGTGATAAGAGGTAAAGAAGTTACAGACTAGGGATTCCATAATTCCTACCTGGTCACCAGGTGGGTGATGACATGAACTGATAGAGACCTCATTACAAGTGCTGATACTTGGAAAGAAAACTGCAGATGGAAGGACATTTAGATGTCATTTAGTCCACTAATAAGACGTGAACTAGAGAGCATGTTTTTTTTTTCAAATGATGAACTATTAAGTCAAGTAGGTAGAGATTTCTCCAAGGTTGTGTGACCTCAGAGTTTTTTATATTAAGTAAGAGTGTGCAGAAGATGTAACTCTATACACGGTGAGGTGAGACAAGTGGAGAACTTGTGCACAACTTTACCAGAACCAGTATTCTTGTGCTTTTCTTTAGGAATTTTCAATTAAATGGCTTAAAACCAGAAATGGACTTGCATCATATCAGTGATAACTGTTACTGAGATGTGTGTCTCCAAGAGGTAGTATGTCGCAAAGTTTTCAGATAAATACATTTTTGTGTTCCAAAAGTGATGGAAGCTTTACACCAATCTAAGGTGACACACAGTTTAAAGGAGTTAATATTTAGAGGTGGTATTATGTCTTTGTTTAGAATGGTTAGTTTATTTGTTGCAATTATGTGAAAAGAAGCATGTCTGAGCATCAGACATTACCTTAAAAATTATTTTTGATGCATCTCAGTAGGGTATATCTTCATACAGCCCTAAGTTCCTTTCAACATTAGTTTGAGTTATCAGTTTAGGTACTTGTCTTCAGTTCAGGCCAACCCATGTGGGATTTTTTTTCCACAAGATGGACATTAGATGGGCTTTAATTTACAATATTAAAAGGACACTTTAGAGTAGGAAATCCAAGCAACTTTTATCTTGTTTTGATACGGTATTGAGTCTCTCTCTCTCTCACTAAACAGACTCTAGTTTCCTGAATGGCAGGTTGCATTCATTTATTTCATACTCTAGTGGGTAGGTCATTGTCAGACGCCGTAGACCCGTTTTCCTTGGACTGTAGCCAACAGAGGGTAATGATCCTGGGACTTGCAGACCCATTTTGATACTGAGACATGAATAAAAAAATGTGACAGTTTTGTCAAAGAGAATCTTAAAGATACTGCTAAGAGTAATAGAACTAGATCAGTGTAGATTTACAGAAGGGAGGCAAAAATTTGACATTATAAACAGAGCCCTTATGATTCAAAAGAGTGCACTGAACAATGATAATAAATTAACATTAATAGGCTTGGATACAAAAAAAAGAAAAACATTTGACAGAGTGAGTTTGGAATTTTTACAATGAAGCCTTGAAGCATTTGGGTTTCCAGAAACATTAGCAACATGTAATATTTATAGATGATCTCAAACTAGAGTAAAGTGTGGTGGTGAGCTGTCTAGAGTCTTCAGCCTTACAAGGGGAACTAGGTAAGGCTGTCCACTTTCACCATTAGTCTTTGTTTTATATTTAGAGCCATTAACCAAGTACAGAAGGCAATCAAACACAACTGGATGTAAATGGAGAAATACTAATGAGAAAATAGCCCTTTCTGCAGACAGTAATATTATATGTTATAAATCCAGAACATGATATAAAGTTATATTTTAATACTGTAGTAGGATCTAAAGTAAACGGAGCAAAACAAACAAAAAAAAAGATATAGTAGTGAACTATGCTTCAGCAAATGACTTGGTCCTCATGAATATGGGAGAGTGCTGCATACCCCCAGTGTCATGTCCACTCTGGTAAGGTCAGACCACAAAACAGTCTCCTTTGAATTAAAAATAAAACCTGGAATCGTAGCTAACCCTGTAATGTTCTGAAACTACTTTAAGGATAACCTTTTACTGTCAAGTGATAACCTGGCAAAATTTCAGGCCCCTGTGTTGTCTCCGTGGAACTTACTCACAAAAGCCCTATACAAGCATGTTAATAGGTGAGTAGAAGCAGCTGTGCCCACCAAGAAGAAGTACAGAACTAACTCAAAAAATAAGCCACCCTGGTAGAATCACATCATCAATAGGCTCTTTAACAGAAGGAAGAAAATCATGGCCAAAATTAGGAGGTGCAGCACCCAACAGGATAAAAGCACTCTCATCAAACTGACATACAACTCAGAGAAAAAATAAAGTTTAGCAAAGTCAGATTTGACATAAATTTGTACTCCCATGCCAAGGACAGCTACAAGGCTTTTTTTAGCTATGTCCACAACCTCAAAGGCAATACACAATTGAGTGCAGAGCTCTTTGTTAATGGAGCCATCTATACTGAAACAGAAGATGTAGTAAATCTACCGGCAGCAGGGTTGTCAGACGTCCCTATTTGAGTGGGATTGTCCCGGGATCAGCAGCCCAATCCCAAGTCCCGCACTGCCAGTTTAAATCCCGGTGAAACAGCCCTCCGCTTTTTTTTTTTTTTTTTATTGGCCCGTATACCGGCATACGGGCCAATAAAAAATCGCTAAACATGAAGTTGCTTGTGTTTAATGCCAAACATCAGGCAGTTCCACATTAAACACAGCTCCGTTTTTCGAGTTTTTTGATTGGCTCGTATACCGGCATACAGGCCAATAAAAAAATGGTAAACACGGAGCTACTTGTGTTTAATGCGGAACTGCTTGATGTTCCATATTAAAACAGAAGTAGCTCCGTGTTTAAAGACCTTAAGACTTTTTTTTTTGGTCATCACTTTGTCCCTAACCAGCCAGTCAGAAATCTGGCAACCCTGACTGGCAGTCAAATTCAGTTGTAACTTTACCTCACTCTCCTCCTCAACCTCCCCTCAGGAAATGCCATCAAATGTAACTCCCCATACTACCATACTATTGCTAGGGAACAGGTCCTCAAGGCTCTATCTTTAAGGCCAAGACTGCTGCATCATTGGGCCCAGACAATATCCCAGGTTGCCTTCTAAATAGTATGAAACATGACCTATCAAGCCCTCTGGAATAACTATTTAACTGTAACTTCCAAACAGGCTTCATGGCCAATGACTGGAGAACAGCAACAGTCATCCCTGTGCACAAAGGTATGCCAGCTATAAACCCCAGAAACTACAAATCCGTAAGTCTCACTAGTGTCATATGCAAATCCATGGAAAGAATTTCATAGAAATTAACAGTAATGACATAGGAAACCTCCAGACACTGGACACAACCCAGTTTGGTTTCGTCAAGAGCAGGACATGCTAGTGAAACTGGAGGACTTGTTTAAGAAGGTCACGAATGCAACAGATGAAGGCAAATAATTCACACTGTCTACCTTGACCTGGACAAGGCATTTGACACAATACTCCACTCAGGCATTGCTGACAAACTCAAGAGGTTAGGTATAAACCCTTATTTCACCCAGCAGATAGCCAGCTGGTTCACAGACAGGGCTAAGGAAGTTAGAACTGGGGAGTTCACCTCTACAAAGAGTTCATCACAAGTGAAGTCCCTCAGGGATCGGTCCTGGGGCTGCGCCTTTTTGGCATTTATTTCTCTGAAGTCAAGGCTGAAATCAAGGACCTCTGGTTGACCAAATTTACAGGCAATTGCAAACTAGGAGCAGTAATAGAATCCACCACTCTAATGTTCTCCAGGAAGGGCTGATACAGACAAATAACTTGTGTCAGAGCCATAGACTAAAACCTAATGCCAAGAAATGCATAATAGTATCCTTTAGAAAGTTATCCATCCCTATCATATTGACGACACACCCTTAACAGTCGACCCAGTAGTCAGGGACTTGGAGAACACATGAACAGTAATCTAGGCTTTGACCATCACATGTCTACAGTGGTGAGGAAATCATTCCATGTTGTGCAACATATAAACACATTTATGGCATCTAGGTGCAAGGAGATCATTGTTCCACTGTACTCATCACTCATCAGATCTATCATTGAGTGCAGTGCCCCCTTTGGTATGTACCTATCCAGGCACATCTAACAATTATAATGTCCACAGAAGTTCCTCATTAAAACAATATAGGCTATAAATATCCCTGTATTCTGTCTCCTACAGGCTGTTTAGGGATGATCAATGCCTGGCATACAATGCATTGTTAGACCCCACCCTAATGGACCTTCTGCATATCCACAAAGCAAGCACACCAGAATTACCCATTTTAAAGACTTTAACCTTGCCTGTGACATAAATCGGACCTGCTGGAGAGACAGGCATGTATCCCAGAGACTACTTTTTCTGGAACTGGCACCCTATTCATGTGAAGTAGAGTTTCTCCCTAGCCCAATTTAAGTGTAACTTGGACAATTGGATGGGGAAATTTATCTTTGGTTTGGTAACTATGTCTCTAATGGACACAGGCAGCCAGTAAATAGTTCATCACACAGGCCCCTGCTTGTAAATGTTTCTTCTTCCAAGCTCCTACTCACACTTATCAAGGGTACCAGAACTTGTCAGCGATGGAGGATGCACAGCTAGGCTTAAAGGCTCTAGTGGTCATTAGCCTACTACACAGAAACAAACCTGTGAACCTGTGCTACAGAGCTTTCCCGTTTTGTGGGGTCTTAATTGGATTCAATACTTAGAAAACTGGTTAAACAAAATGGTTAAGTAAGCTAAAGAAATGCAGGAAAAATTACTCCAAAGATTACTAGGTAAGATAAGATTATGGAAACTGTTGTTTTTGAACATTAGTAATATGTTACAAGTGATTATGGTGTTTTTGTTTGCGGTAGTTCTTTATGTAGACCAGGCTTATATGTGTCAGCTGAGAGATTGGAAATAGAAGAATGTGAAAAAGGAAAGCAAGGAGTTTCCTTGAGATAATAAAGGGAAAGTGTACAGTGAAACAAACTAATAGTAACAAAGGATAAGGTGTTTTGGGACTGCCAGATTTGGAAGCGTGTTATAAGCCCTCACAACTTTGATTAATATATCTGAATCAGAATGATTGCCATAGTCCCCAATGAGGTAATGACAATGTGACACATAAGCAATTGGGTAGATTTAGGAAATGAATATAGAGCACATTATATTCAACCTTTTGCACATAAACTATTAAGCAAGTCTTTATGTGAAGGAAAGTTAGGCCTTGACAAAACAGAATAACACCAACAGGTTATAGAGAATGTAGTGAGTATTTGGAAAAGAAAGAACAAAGAAACACAGCAGGATGAACCTAGACAAATACTGAACTTAGATTAACTTGCATATGCAGTTATATTATTAGAGATCAAGGAAAAAATGTGGAGGTTGAAAAGTAATTTTGTTAAATCACAAATAGCAGATTTTATAATTGGGACCAAAAACAGAAATGGCAGATTGGAAATGAGTAATAGAACATGTAAGGTAATATTAGCTTTGAGAAAACAATATAGTATAAAGGTAAGCCAGTATAGGCTCTACACTCCCATCCTTCCCTGCCAAGCTGAGTGGTGGAAAGGGATAAAGTCCTGAATATGGCCAAGATGGCCCGAGTTCAACTAGTATCTCAAAGACTAGAAGAGCCTGACAGAGAAGGATGCAAGTGTACAGCCTATACTGGCATACCCATCCTGTGGGAGGGAGGTGGTGGTCTTGGTCAGCTGATTGCTTCCTTGTAGGCAGAGGTTTGCAGAACACCAGTGGCCATAGGATTGAGGAGCATGGGATTAGCAGTTTAACCTCAGAGGCATATCTGTGAAAGTATGCGCACAACAGCGGAAGAGTGTATGATGCCACTGTGGTGATTAGGAACCCATGTCACCAGGGGTGGGGTTGGGGCCATAGCAGAAATGTCCCTTGTAGCAGCTTATGTGAGTGATGTGCCAGTGATTGCTCTTGTCTCAGTTATAGGGAAATTAATAGGCAGGGTTGGCTGCTTGCAGGGCGCAGGCTCAGGGATGTTTGGCCTTTTTCTTGTCTCCCTCACTGGGTGTAATTCTCAAACGGTTTTTCTTACCCAATTTTTTTACTTGTTTGCTTTGGGAGGATGATTGCACACATAAAACTTTCTTCAGTAACAGACTGTGCCGTAGTTAACAGTAATAAAATTAAAACTTAAGTGTACTTAGACATTTGTATGTTAATAAAAGTTTGTATATGCTAAACAAATCCCTCTTAGTAGTGGTTTTTCTGACAAAAGAGAACTTCAGTCCTGGAGGATAACTTGGTAAGAAATGGGAAGATAATGTAGAAGTGCTGAATATTTGCTTATGTTTTGTATGATCTGCTTTTTTTCTAGGAGAAACACCATACCAAGGTTCAGTATCAGCTCAAGTCAGAACACATCTCACTAGCCCATGTGTTTGGTAAAATGGAGCAAGTCGTGGATGTCCTGGGGATAGAGGAATACTCCGTCAGTCAGACAACACTGGACAATGTAAGTATTTGCATGGCTACTAGAAGAACTTATCCCATCCCATTCACTTCGCCCATTGTGGAAATCATTTTGCACAATCACAGACCCAGAGATTGCATTGATACAAAAATCAAAGCATGCCATCTCAGTTTTGCATCACACCTCCAGAAAATCCATCTTAGAGACCATACCATCAGAGTGAGAGCTAGATTTCTGGTACCATTGCCAATGATGTTTAAATGGCACCTGGGGAGGACATGTAGAATAAGAAGAAATGAGCGATGATAAATCTGCCTTCTTTCCCTTTATGCACCCTAGAGGTAGTGTACATCATATGTCTGGGATGTGCAAAGGACAGCAAGTCATAATATATAGCTAGTAAATGTCAAACCCCTATTGCATGTGATGTATGCCGTTCGAGTCACTGTATACCACATTTTGTCAGATATGAGTATCTTTTATCATCCAAACAGTACCATTCCTTATTGAGTCAGTGGTCTTCTCTGACTTTCTTTAAGTTAATTAGATACACTTTACCTTCACTTGTCTCCAAAATAGAGGTGGAAATCAAGGCACTGGCATTGTGTATTACCAAAATGGCAGTTTTTTTTTTCAAAGGATTGAATTGAATATTGTAGCCAACAATTTATTCAGAGACACAGGCCCAAACTTATCCCCACTGCAATTACAGAGAAGAAAATGATACAGGCTGTTGTAATGAGTAAGTCCACGGTGAGACATCATCATCATCATCATCATCTTCTTTCGGCTGTTCCCATTAGAAGTCGCCACAGCGGATCATCTGTTTCCATTTCTTCCTGTCCTCTGCATCTTGCTCTGTCACACCAACCACCTGCATGTCCTCTCTCACCACATCCATAAACCTTATCTTAGGCCTTCCTCTTTTCCTGTTACCTGGCAGCTTCATCCTTAGCATCTTTTTCCCAATATAACCAGCATCCCTCCTCAGCACATGTCCAAACCAATGTAATCTTGCCTCTCTGGCTTTGTCTCCAAACCTTCCAACCTGGGCTGACCCTCTAATATACTTATTCCTAATCCTGTCCATCCTCGTCACACCCAATGCAAATCTTAACATCTTTAACGGTGAGACAAAGAGGAGAAAAACAAAATTAAAAAATAAAAATAAGAAACTTATTATTTCTCTTTCCATTAAAGAGTTCCACACTGTAGCATTTATTATTTCTCCCATTATCATTTCTTTTGTTATTTTTTTTTCTTCCTATCTGGATGACCACCAGCCTCTTATCTTTCTGTCTGCTCAATGCAGTCCATTCATTCTCCAAGAAAGAGAGAACTCTGCTGTAAATTTGTTCCTTCTAATGGACAAGCAGCAGAAAACAAAGCCATCACTCATCTAAGAGCATTTTTCACACGTTAGTGCTCTGAGCCCCACTACCCATGTTCAGTAATCTACTTCAGTGTGTGCAGTGCAGTTTGCACAAGTGAGGGCACATCATTCACTGTCACAAGCCATGAGCTGCCATATTTCTCCCATTATAACAAAACTAAATCATGTTATTTTCTAGTTATTGTAGCTGTTTATTCTCTTGCATGAAGCTAATATAGTTAAAAATATTTTCTGCACTATATTTGCTTTGCAAAGATAATCAACTACAGCATTTTATGTGTCTGTTTCCAAATGTCCCATTTCCATTGTCTAAACCTAGCTGCTTTGTACGTTAATGTAATCTGTCATGTTACATTACATTTTGTTTGTAATTTCAGCATCCCCCAACACTGACTTGAGGACCTGTTTCATCTAGCCTTTTGTCCATTGCAGCTTATTCATGTTCCTGTTAGTGTTTAGGCACTGGTGAACCAGCTGAGTGGCTGTCATGATGTAATAGGGTGTTTTTTTTCAGGGTGTCTGACCCAGTGTTTCCTTTCCCTCCTTGAAGCTGTGTATGTGCCAGAGTGTATGACAAGCACACATATTTCTGCATGTGTCTTCTACTACTAGTGTTATTTACCCCACCTGTTGCTGTGAGGTCTGTATCACTAGCATGGCGTATCCCACCTACTGTTGTGAGGTCCCCCCCGCTATATCTGATCCCAGTTATGCTGTTGCTGTCCAGCAGCTAAGCTACTGTTGAAACCCAGGTCCACAAGGGTATTTGTGATCCACCTACCCAACATAACCAGGCTTCCTGTTCCTCGGTTTATTAGTATAAACCCAGATTATTGTACTCTGCCACCTCCACCTGTTATTTCTTATTTAAATAATAGGTTTTCCATGGCATTTCTTAATTACAATCCTGTTACAGTTTGCATTATTTACTCAGAAAGGTATCTCCTTGCTTTTTTAGTGTTTTTAAGAAACCCTTCTGCTTGTATTTACTCCAGTTTAATTAACAGCTTGCTTGTTATTTAGCCAGTTTCAAGTGAAAAACACTTAGCACACGAACTTCACTTAGTCTTGCCATGTGTTACAGATGCACACAAATATTTTCTGAGTAGCTTAAAATGCAGGATTTATACTTATCATGGTTTTAACTGTTCCTTCTTTTTTGCAGGTCTTTTTCCTTGATGTAAGTGTACTATTTGTTTTAAGTCAGTGATTTCCATTTATGTGAATTCATTATTTAACTGCTCTTAGCTTCTTACACAAATGGTGTGTATAACAATGAAACTTCTTTAGCAAAAAGGGTTGCCCAGGAAACTTAACACAGCTAAGTGAACTGATGGAAGAAACAAACTGCCAACTGAGTTGTTTTAATCTTACTCTCACTCTTTCTCTTTATCTGTCTCAAGCACACACACACACACACACGCACACACACACTCAAAAAGTCAGAAAGTTGCAGAAGAATATACACTCGAGTCATAAATTTCGAGTCGTGGTGCATTGCTTTGGTTCATTAGCAGATTTTTTTTAAATCTCTGATACTATCCCCCAAGGTAATCTTAATTTAAAAGACAAGATGTGTCTGTAATCCTTTTGTCAGAACATTTTACACAAGTTTTAGTTACCCTTTTTAAAATGACTGAAAATATGTTTGGCAGAATATAGGAGAGTTTGTATAATTTGCTTCAGTCAATTGGTTCTACAAAAGGAAACAGTAAAACTTGCTTTTTTTGAGTTGAAGAGAAAAGCCACATACCTCTTCACGTTTAAGTATTGATTTTTTTTCAAGATTCGTTGTCTTTGTGAACAAATGAAACTACTGTTTGTTTTGTTGTATTGACTGCAGAGTGTAAGGGATTTTTTAAGATTGTTACCCTATTTCTGTGCTAAAACATTTCTTGAAGATTCTATGAAATTCATTCATCGAACTGGCTTACTCCTGCTTTAGTATGCAGGTACATTTCTACTGGAAGTGACATTATAATGAAGATTATTAAATCAAGCTCATCCTGCTGTCTGTGTTTGAGGCCTGTAGCACTGCATGTTAAGTACTGAAATCAGGTCATTCCGTATTTAAGGTACAAGGTCTCCATCTTTATGGCTATGAACCAGTAAGATTATCATTGGACTTTCGGACAATTCTTCTTAAAAACATCTTCATCGATTGCTGCCCTTGATTTGTACCATTCACTTTGCTTCATGTTGTATTGTACAGAAAATAAGTGTGGAAGAAGCCACATGGTTTCACATTGTCATCTGTCTGATAGGAGGCTGCTGATGGATAAGATAGACGATATGACAATAGTAAAATGTGTGGACAGACACAAAAGATAGGCAGTCAGATTTAAACAGGTCTGTGAGTCTTAATCATGAAATGTCCCATGTTGCTATGATTTCAGAGTAAAACTAATGTAGCAAGGAGATGACGTTTCCAGGATAAAATGCAAGTGGGAAGAAACTGATGCATAAGGCAGAAACAGTTTGAAAGCATACTTCACTTTTGAGGAATTCTACTAACTTGGAAGAAAAACGGTAACTAAAGTGTTTTAAAACAGTCAAGAGCCATTATTTCTGTTACGAGGAAAGCTTCCCCGATACCACCAGTATTTTAACTACTTCTATTATAAGATTGTCAAAAATCAGTCATTAAAGGAAAACATTGTTTGTTTACAAAAATAAGTGATATTCTTATCCCTTAAATCTAGCACATACCACTACTGTCTCAGGTAGCAGCCAGCACCTACTACATTGTATGTATACACACACACACACACACACACACACACACACACACACACACACACACACACACACACACACACACAAATGTACTTTTCAGGTGAGGTTAATGATATCTGTCTGTTACCAGCATCCTCTTCCCTGACTTCAGGTTAACAAAAGACAGATAAGTATGGCACACCAAGAACACAATTATTTTTTACCTTAAAAAAGCCAACCATGAAATATTGTTATGTGAAGAATAGTTAGTCTTTAAAAGGTAAATATCAAAAGTTATGACACCACCAATTTTCTACAGTTACCCTTATGCTAATAAATAGTTTAAATAAATAAAAATAATTAATGTACTTTATAAAAAAATAGTAGCTAAGCATCTGTGCACTTGCACAAGAAAAACAAATGTGAAAAAGATGCAAAGACAAAAAAGCCTCCTGCTCTTATCTTAAATTGACAAAATGGTTGCTGTGGCAGTCCAGCATATCTGATTTAGTGGGAAGTAGTTTATGTGTTATGCTTATCTAATTAGAAAATATGTGGATAAATAGCAGTTGCCCAAGGTCCCTGAGCTCGACAAGGGATCATAGCTTGGCACTTGAGAAACAGCAGTCTGCTTACAAATTGTTATTCTCATAAGTCTGTGCTGATGATACGCCGAAAAGGGTCAAAGCCTTTAGATGCCCATGACCAACAGCTGGGTTGGGAACTGGAGAAATAAGGGTAATAATTTTACTGATGTAGTTGTAGCAAAACACCAAGCTTCTCTGATCATCCAGGGTGGAGAAACTTTACTCCTTTCCATCTTATGTTTTTCTGTTATGGATTCAGACTTAATTCTGCTGTGTAAGATATTCTCTGTCAAGCTAGTATTAGGAGGATCTGTACTGAGTCATTGAGAGTGATCTTCAGAAGCCTTGTGTGATCTTGTCTGCACTAGACAGAAGGTGTGTTCTAATCTATTGACAGTCCTAGAGTGACTTGCTTGGAAGATGTCAAAGTCATCAGACTCATAACAACACTGAGTATCTGCTTCAGCAACAATCATCCGTCTCCAGAATGAATAGTGAAGTCCCAGACAGAGATGTAAATATCTAAAAGGCAGCTCCCTTCAAATACCAGTGTTTTCCTCATCTCAGAATAGTTTTCTTTCCTTTCATCTAAATCCAAGAATGCCATTGCAAAGCTGCTGTTTTTGATTTCTTGTTTTCTGTCCACACCTTGTTCAGCAGTTAGATCTTACCTGATTTCATCTTTCTGTGAAGTGTTGCATTATTTCTTTCTAGTATTTATCACTGCTTTTGTTACATTATGTAGGCATTTTTGGTTCTGTCTGAGTCAAGTAACCGAGCAAGCCAGGGGTTGTGACGTGATACATTTATGACCTTAAGAAAACAAAGTAATTTGGTGACTTTTTTCCACCAGAGCCAATGAAATGTCTTGAAACTAGATACAGACTTCTGTGTTAGTCCTTTAAATACAAGTTGTCATCACAGATGACTAGCATTACACCTCAACTAGAAACAGTGAAATGGAGGTGCAGCATTGAAGTTAAACAAAAACAACTACATTAGCTAGTCTTGTGAACCTAACATTCAAAATACTTTAAAATCCTGTTTATAGTATGGCCTTTACCAAAAAAAAATGTAGCTTCAAAAATAAGCTAACAAGCTTGCCACATGCAGTAAAACAAAGAAAAGAATCATAGTATCCCCAGTGTAATTCTGTGGTACAGAATGATAAGCCTTGACCATATCCTTGATGTCCCAGGAATGACCACTGAGTGGGAGAGGAATGCGGCTCAAACCTGTGCTGTACAGACAGCCTATGGAGAATGGTTGATGGGTCATGCACTTGTTTCTGTCAGGCAGTTTACAGACATTGTATCCATCATTAGTACTTGTGTGGGCTTCCATTTTCATGGGTGCCCACATCAAGCTTTAGGGGAGAGGTTAATGGACCAAAACCTTTGACCTTCCTGCAGGGGGGCAGCCACTTTCCTTAGCTATTGACTTTGTCTTCTGGTGTCCTCAAATACTAATGAAGAGGAGGAAGGGATTAAACGACATTAAGTAGAAGAGACAAAGGCAAAGAAAACACATTATTGCCATTGTAAGTGAGTGGAGAGACAGAAGACTGATTTCAGAGATGCCATCCATATTTTGTAACATGAATGCCATTTTGGTAAGAGTGAATCAAACATGCCAGCAATTTCTCTGTGTGCACCACAGTGAAACAAACAATGCACTGAGTAGCAGCACTGAATGTCTTTCGTTTCATCTGTGCACAAACTATCACTGTTTTAGAAATGGCCCTTGGAAGGTGGTATAAGAGGCCTTTTCAGGTGTTTAGAAAGATGACAGTGTGCACCTTATAAGTAAAACATGAGTAGACTTTCTGGAGCAAGGAATGTGAAACAGGAAGGTATGTAGTGCAGCAGGTGCTCCAGGAGAGAGTTACAGTATACTGTATGGGCACACAGTATAGCCAGGTACGTACCTTAGGTCGGCAGAGCATTTTAGAATGCAGAGTGACCTATGTATGAGTAGCGTGTAGGCTGATTGTGAGACTTTACAGTAGTGTAATACATAACCTGGGGGTGAGTTATGTATGTGTATGACTCACAGCAGTGCAACTCTGTGCACTCTGCTTTACAGTGTTGTAGGAGGTGCCAGAGGGTTACATATGGTGAGGCCACACAACAGTGCAATACTGTACACTCTACTGTGCAGTGATGCACCATGAACTGCAGGTGGGGTCTTATGTATTCTTATGTCAGACAGCAGTGCTACCTTACAGACATGTATTAGGAATCACTCTAAAGTAGCAGTGGTGCATTAGGTACTGAAGAGGCTTACATATGTTCAGGGCGCACTGCACTGCACATCCTACTGAACAGGTACTGTGGAGGTTAATGTATGCATATGGCATATAGCAGTACATCACTGTGTACCCTGCTTTGCAGTGGTGCAGTATATTCCTGGCGGTTATGTATGTCCAACAAATACAGCAGGGTAGCACTTTACACTCTACATTGCAGTTGTGCACTAAGTATCCAGGGGATATGTGTGCTAATAACATGCAATGTTACAGTGGGAGGTAAGTTATATATGCTTGGAGTACACAGCATTGGGGTGCAGTGCACACTACGTTAAAGAAGTAAATTGTGTACTGCAGGTGTTACATATGCTTAGGGCACAAAACAGTGCACCCTACTTTACAGTGCCACATAAAATACCAGAGGGTTTTGCATGGTAAGGGCAAACAATAGTACTGTTTACTATGGTGGCTTATACATGCTTAGGGTACACAGCAATGTAACACAGTGCACCATGCTACACAGTGCTGCAGTGTGTATCCTGAGGGGTTTTGTATGCTCTTGGAGAAAGGAGTCAATTGCATATGTGTAGGGCAGCATGGTTCATCATAATTTACATGTGTACACTATATGCCAGAGGGGTGACTGTAAAATATGCTTTGGACAGCCAGCATTCAGGCACTATGTAGCCTATATCTGAATAATCCAAATTTCTTGGGACTGGTAGTAGTGCTTGTATTGCCACTCTAGTTCAACCATGTATATCCATGGCAGAACCACAATACAGTATGATCCATTGTGACTATGGTGGTATACAAAAGTAGGAAATGGATTTCACAAGATTTCTGAACTGCTTTGTGTTCAGTACTCATTTTCTATGTATTAGTGCTCACTTGCATCCAAGATCACTGAAGTATCGAGTCCTTCCATGTTAAAGGCTCCTGGGCTGTAGAGGTATCAGCTGAGCACACCCTTGCAAGTCGATGCATGTTTGCAAGACACATACATGTCTTTGAGGTTTGCCATGCTCTGGAAGAAGATCTTCATCCATGTGAAGCAGAGTCCATCCCTAACCCTATATAAGCAAAACTGTGACCAATGGATGGGAAATGGGAAATTCACTCCAGGCATGACCCCCATATCTCTGACAGACAGAGGCAGACAGTAATGCCCAAACTAACATACCCCCCACATAACCTCTAGAAACTTTCTAACTAACATACCCTCTCCTAATAAAAGGCCATCATACATAGGGACACAGTTGAAGATATATAACTATGAACCTATGATGCATTTATGTAGCTGCTGTGCTACAGTAAAATGATAGCATTTAACAGGGACATAACAGCAACCTAATGTGTGTGTGTGTGTGTGTGTGTGTGTGTGTGTGTGTGTGTGTGTGTGTGTGTGTGTGTGTGTAACTGCCCATGTCATAGTTGTTGCTTAGGTAAAGAAAGCCATCACTGTAGTGCTGATGGGATACTTAGTTCTTTTTCCAGTCAAGCACAACAGCTTCTGTCTTGCTTGCTCACTTTTGTTACTATAATATAATGAATTTTATGTAGACAGTTTTTTCACCCACTGTTATTAATTCTGTTTAGTTCATTTACATATGTACTGTGCATCAACTTCCTGCTTTGTACTCGGTGTTATCTCACTTCTTAAACCACAGTCTCTACGTTTACCTTAGTTGGGAGATGGCCTTTTACCTATATGTTACACACACTTGCCCTACATGCTACACATCATGTTTCTAAATCTTTCCTAAGACCACATCCTTTGCCCCTTTTTTGTAATGTTATGTTGCCAAATAATTCATAGAGGGATGTGTGAGTCTTCTTTTTACAAAATGAAATTGCATCAGCAAGGCAGCTCCCACATGGCCATTCTGGGGTAAAACAGATTACAATACAACCACTTATAGTGATGCAGTGCATGTGGTTTTGAATAGAAAAGAACAAAGTAGTCTGCCTGAAAAAAATATATCCAAAGAGGGAAAAACATAATTCATAAAAAAGAGACTCTTTAAGAGATGGGACAAGGAAGAAGAGAGCAGGAGAATTTTGCAGCTGAAGCTGCTTCCTTTACAAGAGCAACATACAGGGAATTCAGATCAGTAGCTGCAGCTAATTCAGTCCTGTGAGGTATTTTTCTTACAGAGAGTGGAAATCAGACTTGAATCTCTAACCTTTTTTGTGACACAGGTGGCTGACTACTATTACTCTATGATGTGGTGTTCAATATTGTATACTTTGACATTAGAGGCAAATTGTTAAACTTGAAATAGTTTTTGCCATTTTGATTAGTACAGAATGTTGAATACCATCCTATCATCACTTCTCTTAGCAGTACTATAGTTGAAATTACAATTGAAAGACCATTCATTATTAAGCGTAGTCTGCATGGAGCAAGACTAAGCACAGCTGAGTATTTGAAATCCAAATTTTTCCAGTAGCAGTAACCTCTGTTGCTATCATTTCAAGCAAACTGACTTACCCCCAGTGGTAGGAGTTAAACCTCTGGGAGGAGTTTAGCCTGATGATATCATGCAGATGGTGCTGTTATACTGGAACTGCCAAATTCTGAGTACTGTCCACACCATTTCAGCACACATTTCATCTGCCTTTTTTCTGCAGGAGATAATGACTTTTAAGGGTAAAGTTGCAATCATTAAAGCTAATTTGATTGAAGCTCATTTGATCTCAACCAGAAGGCTAAATGGGTAACTGGATGAGATTTTTTTTTTTAATGTGAGGGGTTGCAACCTTCATACCTCATATGCAGGAACATTATAATGCTTGCAGCCCTTACTAATGTAACTAACTCCAAGGTCAACATACATGGAGGTAAGTATCAACACAACTTTTTGGTCCCATGGTCACAGTCATCTTCAGTGGAGTGAATATACATACATACATACATATATATATATATATATATATATATATATATATATATATATATATTCAAATATTTTGGAGAGGAGGATATGATTGCTATTGGTCTAGAGCTAATAATTCCTGCTGGATTTCCTCCTTTGTTTACAGGAATAATATGTGATTTTTTCCAGAAAGAGGGAATGTAGTATTCCTCAAAACCTGATAGTTACCTATGAGGGCCATGGGAACCAGTCACATCTTAGATTAGAAGTATCGCTGCAGAACCCTTTTCTTTTGTGCAGTTCTAGTTACCGGTGCCATGTTAGCTTCTGTTGTGAAGCAAAGGTACTTTTGTCTGGCCACTAGGGAGCAAAGTTACTTGTTAGAGAATTTTCCAGCAGGTTAGGTTTGATCAAAGAAATAAAGAAGGCTGGAGACAATTCATTCTGAATCAGTCTTTTATTCAGTGCAGTTAGGCAGACAAGCACTTTCTGAGACAGTGTCCAACTCTGCGGCAATTTATCATGAACAATGTAAGGTGGAAAGTAATCTTAACTACACTATCTGGCTGTGCCTCAATTATGGGAGGGCCCAGAGTGTGTACCCTTTGGGAATTTTGGACTTCCTTTTGTTCTTAATGATTAATTTGCTGATATAATGCCCAAAATCCTAAAATAACATAAAAGAAAATCATGTCTTGTTTTATTACTGTTATCAAACCTAGTAGAATGTGTCATTGTTGTGTATAAATCGTTTATAAGACTTGAGCAGTATAATGTAGTAGTCATCAGATTTTTAGTCCATCTGGACACTTGGGAATTATATGCATATTAAAACACACATTTGCCAATATTTAATTTTCAATAAATCAGTAAATTGTAAAAGCAGCATGTTTTTTAATGAAGCCTACAGTAACCATTAAAAAGCCCTTTCACTACAGAGGTGCTTCATCAGATCTGCCTATCTGGTTAGCAGTGTGCATTCCAGAAATGGTAGAAAACCCATCAAAATGCGAAATAGAAACTAAATACGAAAAGGAAGAAAAATAAAAAAGACCCAAAACCTAATACTTAAGAGCAAAAACATTATATTGGAAGTGGTCTTGCTAGGTTTACCAAAACAGTGGTCTAACACTGTCTGGGTTGTGTTTGCCATGTCCACAAATGTACCTACCTAGTTGCTTATAGGCCTGAGAGCCAAGCTGTAGTGGTGTTTAAATAAAGAGCTTCTCGATAGTGTAGGTGCCCGGAGCTAAGATTGAACTGGGAGGGTTATTGGGCCAGAGAGACTTCTTAGGGGAGGGGGGAATAAAAATCAGGACTAGAGACAAGTGGTGGTTAAATGTTGCAGACAAAACCCAGCAGCTTTTGTCCTCACCTAAACCCCACAGTAATGGCATTTGAGAACAAATCCAAAGCTGATATCTGTAATATCTTAAAAGAACCTCCCAAAAGAAGAAATTTATTACATCAAACCTAATGAACTCTTGGCTCTTAAAAACTTAAGCAGAGACCCAACCAGAAGAGTGATGAAGGAGGACAAGGGAGGTGGCTTCCTTGTCACTGACACCATGTCTTCCAATGAGAAAAATATATCCCTGCTTACAAACAGAAGATTCTAAAAGGTCCTGCTGTAGCTGTATAATGTAACCCTAACAATATGTCTTCAACAACAAAACTTATCTTAACCAAATTAATACTTTTAGCTACTCTCATACCTGTCCTCACCTCTGCCTATCTCCTCACCTCCATTGAAAAATTGAATTATTACCACTTCAACCACTCTCCTAAACAAACAGCTATTCAAAATTATACCATGACCCCCCATTTAATATTCCAAAACGTGCACACTGATTGGCCAGCGTGCACGTTGTAAATCGACTTATACTAATGGAAAAAGGTCCAATCGCCCGGACTTTTTCTACTAGTACAAGTCTCTTTTAAAACACTGTCTTGCTATGTTAAAAGAGTTTAACATAGTGACACAGGTTTAAAAAAAGCAACGGAGATCTCCGTTGCTTTTTTTAAAGCTGTCTCGCTATGTTAAACTCTTTTAACATAGTTAATGTAAAAGCAACGGAGATCTTGCTTTCTCCGTTGCTTTTTTTTAAACCTGTCTCGCTATGTTAGATGGGTTTAACATAGCGAGGCAGCTTTAAAATAAGCAACAGAGATCTCCGTTGCTTATTTTAAAGCTGTCTCGCTATGATAAACCCATTTAACATAGCGAGACAGGTTTAAAAAAAAAAAGCAATGGAGAAAGCAAGATCTCCGTTGCTTTTTACTGTTTCGCTATGTTAAATGGGTTTAACATAGCGAGACAGCTCTATATATCATCTGCATCTACTTACCTCCTGGTAATAACAGTACTACAATAGAGGACATTCTAAGCTGGGTATCCACTACTTACCCACAAGAAACAATTATACTAGGAGGCTTTAATACTGACTGGAAATGTGTAAACACAGACAGTCCTTCATCACATATTAATCTTCATGGCTTTAGTAAAACAGTTACCACCACCACTAGACTCAACAAACCTAACAACAAAGAGAGTATCTTAGATTGGATACTTATTAAAAACAACAACAAATTTACAAGGTAGGAACTCTACTAGATGATTTCAGTGATCATGCGTTAACTTACATTATAAGACAAAAGAATGACATCCCTAACAGCCCCACTTATAGGATCTCACTAACCAACTAACACTTTAACCCTGTAGTATTCCAGAATTAACTTAATGCATGTAACTGGAACCCACTAAAAACTCTACGTCTTGAGGAGGCTGTTAAATATTTCAACTCCAAATTCTTAACTATCCTTGATAAGCATGCATCTAAATGGTCCATCAGAATGAAGCCCAAACTGGCCCCCTGGCTTTCAAAAGAAACTAGACAACAGATATTGCTTAGGAATAAATCTTGCACCAAGTGGAGAGCATCCAAAAATATCTCTGGGCAACAAACATTTAGACAGTTGAGAAATATTACAAAAAAAGCAATACTCACTGATAAAATAAACTGCTATTGTAAACTACAGCAATCTCACCATAACAGTGCACAAAAGTTCTGGTCTAGCTTAAATACTCCTACACCCAGGGCACTCTAGCACACCACCCCCTCTAGAGGCTGATAACAATACCTCCCATCAAACTGCCAATGCCTTCAATACCTTCTTCACAGACACCATAAAATCTCTAGCCTGTCAACTTTCCACAAACAACTCTAATCTCCCTACCTCTTTATCTGATACTCTCCCAACATTCCAAATACAACCCATCGCTACCTCGTACATCCAAAAACTTAAGCTGTGCACCCCCTCTGCTGACCAAATACCATCTGAATACCTGCAAAAAGCTGCTAAAGCATTGCTTATTCTGTATCTGTCAAAGGAAGAACAACTTCAAAAAGATCAACACACGGCAGGTTCAGGTTAAGGCACTTTAATCTTGCAGCAAGGAGACAAAAACGTGCTAATACAGAGTTTGTCTAACTAGAATCAGGAAGTGAAGCTGTTCTTATACATTTCTTACAAGACATTGCCTACCAAGCTGACGTAATAAATCACAAGTTCTTTCAATATTATTTCATAGCAGCTGTTTGTCCATGATTTTCTGCTGGCACATCAAGTTTACAAAAAACTTCCTAAGAAAAACAACGTGGCCTTGATGACCACTGGTCACATACAACTTCTCACTATGCAATGTTACCATTTAAGGTACTATGGCTAATTTGAGCACAAAGCAAGTACAGATTATAGTTCATTTTTTCAAGCAGTCTTTGTTCGATGTATCTTTCTTTTCTGCAGCTGTGTATGTTCTCATAACACGAACAGAGCTGATTGTTCAAGTTCAATAACATTATAGAAAACAGTATTGTTCTATTCATTTATTTTCCTGACCTAGCAGATAATCACCTGCTTCTCAGTAAATTTCCAAAAGGCATAAACATGAATTTTGCTGTGCTAGCAAATACTAGGTCAGAGAGCATCTTGCAATTTCAGAAAGCATACTGCAGTTTGAAAAGCATCTTGTAATTTCATACAGAATTAAGCTGTACATAAAATAGAATGAAATGTGTTAACCCTTTTAGCTTCTAATAAGCACTAAACATATACATTAATACATATTTTTCTAACATTTCCCCCCTGTTAATATTTTTTATTCTATTTTCAAAAGCATAAACAGTTGCTTCTTCTCCTAACGTCTTTCTGCTCAGAATTTGCAGTTGAGAGTCATTTAGTTTAAGCTTATGAAAGTGTTTCATATTTCAACAGTTCTTCAATTTCAGTACTTTGATACAAAGTCTCAGAAACTGATATGTCTATAAAATCTTTGATTAATCTTTTCATGCAGGGAATACCACAACAAGCACACACTCCTAATAGGAGTAATCCCACACAAATGACAATCAGGATGTTCATTAGGATGCTACCCCACCCCCCCAAACAAATTCTAGAAAAAATCCGTCAGTGGGTTTGGGCCTGGTTTGGTCATGGCCAACACTTGCTGAATCACCTCAAGATGGTCGTTTATCTCATGCTGGTTGTCAGGAATATACGAACAGCACTCCTCTTTTATTAAAGCCCACGTACCACCTTTCGCCACTAGGGTGAATTCGAGAGCCATGCGGTTTTGAAGCACCACAGTTCTCATAGCGCTCAGTTCATCAGTCACTAATTCGAGAGCAAAAAAGTTGCATTGCTCATTACTTCGAGAAGTTTGGACATTTTTCTCAGCTCCCAAATTGATTTCACTGCGCCATATGCAGGGGCTATACCTGCCCACAATATAATATTGTCACTCAAGTCCATGTGTGTCAGTTTATCTTTGTTTTTCACGGAGTTATGATTTCTCCAGCCTGCTTTGATTCATCCCATTGGATTCTCAGGTCTCTTGAATGGATTTCCAGGTTTCTTGGTGACCTCTCTGACATTTCAAATTCTTCCCTGAGGCAAAACTGCAGTGTGTCGTATGGCCGGAACCAGGTAACCCAAAAAACAGCTGCCGGACCAATTCTCAGGTAACCATTTGTATGCCTTTTTCCCACACACAAAATAACAATTCTCTACTTTAGTATTAATATATACTTGCCCTGCATGAAACATTTTCTTATCAATGATAAATAGTTGTTTAAAAAGAACAGGATTACATTGTACTTCATCAACCGTTTTGTGCATTAATTCAAAATATGAGTCATAGTTTGTATCACAAATATAACCTGCATTATTAGCTTTGATATAACATTTGTAAGGAACACAAACGGGAAGCCCAAGAGAGAACACCAGCAGACTCCAAAAAATATATATGAATGAACGCAGTTTTATTTTTTACGAAAAAGCGTTTTCGCCACAAATAAAAATGCAGCTTCTTCAGATAAAAAACACAACCATTCACCGCAAATTTAAATACAACAAGCAGGAAGTGGTAATAATACGTCACTTCAACACAGATAAAACCTGTCATCACATTACTAATCAAAACCTTACGGAAATACAGAAATGCTGACAACACAGTAAAAATAAGTTTAAACTACCACTAAAAACAGAATAAAAATCCTCAACCAAACATGTGAAAGAATATATACTCTAAATTCAACAAATAGATCCACTAAAACATACGATTAGTATGATAGTTATGACAAGGTAAAAAAAACCCTTATCTCAAGTAACTACGCAATTTTAAAACTGCAGTGATGTTACAGTTTTCATTGAGCCCCGGAGCATTGAAGGCATCCAAAGAAAGTTGCCATTCCAGCTCACGGGTCTCTAACATCAGGGACAACGGCCCACCCCTAATGCCTCCTTGTATGTGGTCAATACCCATAAAGCAAAAAGCATGCCCTGGATTTTTATCCACATGCTTAGCCAGCGCATTATCATCTTTGTTTTTCTTTATTGCATATATATGTTGATAAATACGCTCCCTCAGTTTGCGGTCCGTCTTTCCAATATAGAAAGCTGGACAGCAAACACAAAAAGCAGCGTAAACAACAGAACAAGTTTGGCAATTAATCTTGTGGTGAATTTGAAATTTTTTATTCCCAATAAGAAAAGAACTACCAGGTCTGATGAACTTACAATAATTACAAGAGCCGCACTTAAGTGTCCCTTTTTGTCTACAAAAAGAGAAATTGGGCACTTTTCTTTGTAACAGTTCCTTAAGGTTACTGCCCCTTTTAAATACCACTAAAGGGGACGGTCCCAATTTCTCCAAAAGGTCAGCTGAACTGGAAATAAAATGCCAGTTCTTTTTAATAATTGACAAAATAGCTGAAGCATTAACATTGAATGTAATAATAAAGCTAAGATTAAACTGTTTATCACTGTAAATGTGATTAGGGTTCTGAGCATCAGAAAAAGAGAGATTGTCCACATCTAAAGAAGGTACATCCTGAGTGTCGACTCTTGGAAGATTATTCTGGTCAAGGAGAGGCTTGAAATAGCCTTCATACCTTTTCAAATTAACTTCATTAAATAAATCATCAACCAATTGAGCAGGATACCCTCGGTTACAAAACATATCCTTCAAAAATGAACATTCATTAAGGAAGTCAGACAAGGTACTACACATTCTTACCGCATGAACAAACTGACCCTTCACTATAGACCTCTTCTGTCTAAAAGGGTGTGAGCTGGAAAAATGCAAAAATGAATTGCAATAAGTCGGCTTTCTATAAATCGATGATGTTAATACATTATGTTCTTTGACCAACTTGACATCAAGATAATCTATCTCTGTTGTTGAAAATTTAAAGGTAAACTTTAAAAAAATAGTCGTTTGATTGATGACATTAACAAACTCATCCACGCTACTAGCCTCACCTTTAAAAAGGATAAAGATGTCATCCAAGAATCTGGTGTAAAAAGTAATATACTTCGACAACTCAGGATTACACAAAAGGAAGTGTTTCTCCCAATAAGCGACAAAGAGGTTCGCAACAGTTGCACCACAGGGGGAGCCCATGGCCACTCCCTGTTTCTGCAAGTAAACCTCCTTGTCGAAAATGAAAAAATTAGATGTAAGGACAATCTCTAACAACTCAGTAACCAAATTAATTTCAAGGTTTGGTGCACCCAATTCAGCCAGCAAGGCCCCAATCCATTCCACCGCTTCTAAGTGTGGAATGGAGATATACAGGTCGACAACATCAATAGTTAAAAAATTATTGCGACCATCAAAGGGGATCTTATTAATATTGCTCAAGAATGTCCATGAATCTTTACAGATGCTTGGAATCAATTTGATATATTTTGACAAAATGCTATCTATAAATCTTGAGCAAGGGTGAGTCATCGATGAACGACCATCGACTAAGGCTCTCATGGGAGGATTTAAGGCATCCTTATGAATCATTAGGGATGCCAAACATCACAAGAATTTTAGCTGGAAAGATGTCAATAAAATTATACACATCAATGTCAATCTTCGCTGCCAAATATAAATCCCTGTAATAACCTCTAATTCTACCATGAGAGACATTAACCTCATTTAAAGAGGCCTCACCATAAGCTGGACTGTTTAATATAAGGAGCATCCTTTCCCTATAGTCAGGCTCATCAAAAATCACTAAACCTCCATCTTTGTCAGGTTTGATAACACGTATTGGCAATTCACTCAAGTGACGGAGCCCTGCTGCTTGCTCCTTGGTGATGTTAAACTTAGAAAAATCAACCTTACCCTGTGTTGATGAAAAAAGGTGCCTAATATCAACCTCACACATAGTTTCAAATAATTGCAAATTGCCATGCAAGGGTGGGTTAAATGAGCTAGGCATTTTAAGCCCCATCAGCGCATTAGTCACATGATCACTAAAAAACAGCTTAAGGTTCAGCTTACGAGTAAACATTTTTAAGTCAATAATAGCCTTGGCTAAATTGCCAGTAGAAGAGGGAACAAAAGTGTAGCCAAACGCTAATAAGTCCACCAGTTCAGGTTCAATAACAACTGTGGAAAAGTTATAGATCTTAAAGTCACCTTTTTGGTTAGTGATGATCTTAGGAATGTCAAGAACCGGGCAATCAATAGGCATTGGAATAGAAGTTAATTGAATCTGTTCGTCTTCTTGTCCATGTTTGCCTTGTTGCTCTGTGTCCCTAAAAAAAACCCCTCCGTTGTTGTGAGGGTAACTACCCTTTTTGGACTGACCATTCTTCCGGTTTTGGTTAGCCATACCTCTATTTTTCCTCCTCACCACTGGGTTGAAAACATCACCTGATTCTGCCAAAGAATCAGGCCCAAGTTCCTCTCCACCACAATCAATAGAAGGACCAGAATCATTAAAAGTAGATTGACCGTGGTCCAAAACCCTAATCTCCAAATTAGGGTAAGCTTTCTTTTGCTGGTAGGCTGGAGGTTTACTTGCAGAAACAGGGAGTGGCCATGGGCTCCCCCTGTGGTGCAAGTGTTGCGAACCTCTTTGTTGCTTATTGGGAGAAACACATCCTTTTGTGTAATCCTGAGTTGTCGAAGTATATTACTTTTTACACCAGATTCTTGGATGACATCTTCATCCTTTTTAAAGGTGAGGCTAGTAGCGTGGATGAGTTTGTTAATGTCATCAATCAAACGACTATTTTTTTAAAGTTTACCTTTATATTTTCAACAACAGAGATAGATTATCTTGATGTCAAGTTGGTCAAAGAACATAATCTATTAACATCATCGATTTATAGAAAGCCGACTTATTGCAATTCATTTTTGCATTTTTCCAGCTCACACCCTTTTAGACAGAAGAGGTCTATAGTGAAGGGTCAGTTTGTTCGTGCGGTAAGAATGTGTAGTACCTTGTCTGACTTCCTTAATGAATGTTCATTTTTGAAGGATATGTTTTGTAACCGAGGGTATCCTGCTCAATTGGTTGATGATTTATTTAATGAAGTTAATTTGAAAAGGTATGAAGGCTATTTCAAGCCTCTCCTTGACCAGAATAATCTTCCAAGAGTCGACACTCAGGATGTACCTTCTTTAGATGTGGACAATCTCTCTTTTTCTGATGCTCAGAACCCTAATCACATTTACGGTGATAAACAGTTTAATCTTAGCTTTATTATTACATTCAATGTTAATGCTTCAGCTATTTTGTCAATTTTTAAAAAGAACTGGCATTTTATTTCCAGTTCAGCTGACCTTTTGGAGAAATTGGGACCGTCCCCTTTAGTGGTATTTAAAAGGGGCAGTAACCTTAAGGAACTGTTACAAAGAAAAGTGCCCAATTTCTCTTTTTGTAGACAAAAAGGGACACTTAAGTGCAGCTCTTGTAATTATTGTAAGTTCATCAGACCTGGTAGTTCTTTTCTTATTGGGAATAGAAAATTTCAAATTCACCACAAGATTAATTGCCAAACTTGTTCTGTTGTTTACGCTGCTTTTTGTGTTTGCTGTCCAGCTTTCTATATTGGAAAGACGGACCGCAAACTGAGGGAGCGTATTTATCAACATATATATGCAATAAAGAAAAACAAAGGTGATAATGCGCTGGCTAAGCATGTGGATAAAAATCCAGGGCATGCTTTTTGCTTTATGGGTATTGACCACATACAAGGAGGCATTAGGGGTGGGCCATTGTCTCTGATGTTAGAGACCCGTGAGCTGGAATGGCAACTTTCTTTGGATGCCTTCAATGCTCCGGGGCTCAATGAAAACTGTAACATCACTGCAGTTTTAAAATTGTGTAGTTACTTGAGATAAGGGTTTTTTTTACCTTGTCATAACTATCATACTAATCGTATGTTTTAGTGGATCTATTTGTTGAATTTAGAGTATATATTCTTTCACATGTTTGGTTGAGGATTTTTATTCTGTTTTTAGTGGTAGTTTAAACTTATTTTTACTGTGTTGTCAGCATTTCTGTATTTCCGTAAGGTTTTGATTAGTAATGTGATGACAGGTTTTATCTGTGTTGAAGTGACGTATTATTACCACTTCCTGCTTGTTGTATTTAAATTTGCGGTGAATGGTTGTGTTTTTTATCTGAAGAAGCTGCATTTTTATTTGTGGCGAAAACGCTTTTTCGTAAAAAATAAAACTGCGTTCATTCATATATATTTTTTGGAGTCTGCTGGTGTTCTCTCTTGGGCTTCCCGTTTGTGTTTTTTACGAGTTTTATATTTGTACTTTGATTTGTAAGGAACAGTCACATTACAATTGCTCCAACCCACCTGTACAGTATCATTTTTGTAAAAACATACAATTCCCTTTTGTGTAACAGGCAGGTACAATGCTATTTTGTCTTGTGATTTCACAGTTGTAGTATCAAAAATCAAATTTTCCCAGGTCTCATTGACCCCTAGGGGGACAGCAGTCATTAATAATCCCCCGTATGCTGTTGGTATAGCTGTGCAAATCCAGCAATTCGAAACATTAAAAGTTTCAGCATACACATATTTAATTGCTTGGTAAGTGTTAAAGTTTGGATGCCAGTCTATGAGTAATGCATCTCGTTTATTCAGTTCAGCTCGTGTGGCTGGAAAAAGGAAAGGCCACAGCAAAAAGATTAATGTTATCAGTATGGTTAACAGAATGATCATGCAATACTTTTGAGGTTGTCCTGTATTTCTATTTGCTCCGTATCTGGTCATTTTGTTCTTGTGTAACAGTAACAAGTTTTTTGTCCAGTTCAAAGTTTTTAACCAATTTACAATGTGTCAGATGAATCCAGGACGCTCGCTCTGCGATCTTGACTGTAGTGGGTGTTGACAGTAGCACTTGGTACGGCCCTTCCCACTTCTGTGAGGTCCAATTCTTCCTCTTGATGACTTTCACCCAGACCCACGTGCCTGGGACTACTGCTGCTTCCAATGGTCTGGTTTGTTCTTTATCTAAAACAGAATTTAACTGCAAAAGTTGTTTATTACTTAAAAGTCGTCTCATATATTCTGCAAGTGAACTGTCGGCCTCCTGGTCTGCAGGCATGAGAGGTTTCCATTGAGGTATATAGTATGCCCTCCCAAATAATTTTTCAAAAGGAGTTAACCCCTTTGCATTTGGAACAGGTCTCATGCTCAACAATGCCAGAGGCAGGCAGTGCACCCAGTTCTTCTGTGTCTAACTAATTAATTTCCTAAGTTTGTTTTTCAAAATTCCATTATGCCTCTCGGATTGTGGGTGGTATGCACAATGGTTCTTTAAGGAAATTCCGAAATATTGGCTCAACTGTTGTATAGTCTGATTTACAAAGTGTGTGCCATTGTCACTGTAGATCTTTTCTGGTATGCCAAATCTAGGAATCATTTCTTTAACAAGGACTTTTGCAACAGTAGCTGCATCTGGATTTTTGGTCGGAAAAGCTTCCACCCATTTGGAAAACATATCTATAATGACAAGACAATACTTCTTATTTTCGCATTTGTTTAGTTCTATGAAATCCATACAGATAGTATGGAACTGGTACGGTGGTGTTGGGAAACTCCCTTGCTTAGGCTTCAATGCCCCTTGTGCATGATGCTTGTTACAAACATGGCATGCTGCACAAAAATTTTTTGTGTAGTTTGTAAATCCATATGCTGTGAACACTCTGTTCACTAACTGTACCATCCCCCCTGTTGAGACATGGCACTGCCCATGGCTCAACAAAGCTGCATATCTAAACAAATTAGATGGCAAAATCGGTTTTCTTTCTTTGGAGATGTACAGCCCTTTCTCAAGAATTGCTCCTCTTTTTATCCATTTCTGTTTTTCTATTTTCATAGTAAGTGTCTGCATTGTTTTCAACATTTCTAAATCTAAAATCTCAGAAGGTTGTAATTCCTCACTCAAAAGAAATACTTCTGAAGCTGAAGCTGCCTGCTTTGCAGCTATATCAGCTCTCGCATTACCTTTTGAAATCCTATCCTGTTGCTTGGTATGAGCTACACATTTACAAATAGCTACTTTCTGAGGTAACTGAATGGATTCTAACAAATCTAAAATAAATTGCGCATGATTAATCGGTTTATCAGTTGATGTTATCATTCCTCTATTTTTCCACTGTTGTGCAAAAACATGTACAGTAGAAAAAGCATACTGGCTGTCAGTAAAAATGTTCACACATTTACCCTTTGCCAAGGTACATGCCCTTGTCAAGGCAATCAGTTCTGCTGTTTGTGCAGATAAGTTGTGTGGTAAAGACTTTGCTTCTAAAATCTCAGTATCAGAAACTACTGCATACCCCACTAGATTCTGTCCTGTAGGACCCCTTCTGCATGAGCCATCCATGTAATATGTCACCTCGGCATCATCCAAGGGAACATCCATTAGATCTTTTCTAGGCAGTGTTTTTTGCTCAATCTCCTGCAGGCAGCTATGTGGTGTGCCATCCGCAGGGGTCGGGAGCAAGGTAGACGGATTTAAAGTTGTACATCGTTCAATTGTCATATGAGGTTGGCTCAAGAGGATAGTCATACAGGAAAGATGTCTAGCAGGAGAAAGATATGCTACTTTTTCTTGCAGTAAAATAATCGTGACTGCATGAGGCACTCTCAATGTGAGAGGGTGGAACAACACTACTGAGGCCGAAGCCTGTACTGCCATTGCAGCTGCAACTACTGCTTGTACACAGTGGGGCAGGGATCGTGCCACTGGGTCCAGCTGTGATGAATAGTAAGCTATGGGGCGTTGCTTATCCCCATGTTGCTGTGTTAACACTGATGTCATATAACCTTGCTTACAATCTACAGTTTGGAAAAAACGTTTATGATAGCTTGGTAATCCTAAAACTAATGAGGATGCTAGCAATTGTTTCAGTTTGCAGAAAGCTGATTCTGCTTCTGGTGTCCATCGTAATAAATCTTGTGCTCCCATAGGCTTCTTGTATATCAAGTTGGTCAGTGGAGCAGACTTCAAGGCATAGTTTGGAATCCAACTCCGACAGAAATTAGTCATTCCCAGGAAGGACATCATTTCCTTATTGGTAGTCAGTTTGGGTGCTTGTAAAATTGCTATTTTCCTATCTTCATCTAATGTTCTGCCTTCTTTGGATATTACATATCCCAGGTATTTAACCTGCTTTTTCCAAAGCTGCAATTTGTTTTTGTTTACTTTATGTCCTTGAGTGGCTAGAAATTGTAGTAATGCTATGGTATCTTCTCTGCATTCTTGCTGGGTGGGGGCTGCCAGCAGGATGTTGTCTACATAAAGTACAATTTGGCTGTCTCTTGGTGGGCTAAATCCCGCCAAGTTGCTTGCCATTTCTTGTGCGAATATTGTTGGGATTTCACAATACCCCTGTGGTAGTCGCATGTATGTATACCTTTTCCCCTGAAATGTGAATGCAAACCAATGTTGGCTGTGAGGGTGTATCGGTATCGAAAAGAACACATTGCTAATATCTACCACAGAAAAATACTTCTGTTGAGGCTTCGAATCATTCATTAGAGTGTGTGGATTTGGCACTGTTGGTGCTCTAGGTATTACTGCATCATTTACAGCTTGTAAATCTTGGACCATACGCCATTCTCCATTTGCTTTCCTGACAGGAAATAAGAGTGTGTTACATGGTGAATCGGGAGATTCTACCAGTACTCCTTCCTTAAGCAAAGCTGCTATTATAGGTTTGATTCCTACTTCTGCATCTTTTCTTGAGGGATACTGTCTCTTTTGAGGTCTAAATGCTGATTTTTGCGTAATAGTAACTGGTCCTGCTGTACTAATTAGTCCTACATCTGACTTCCCTGTTGACCAGAGAGTTTCTGGTATGCTCCGTAAGGCAATTTCTTCCTCTTCTAGTAAGAGTGCTAATCAGCTGTCCTCGCTAGACTGCAAGTGTGCAAGTGTCTGTGTTATCCAATTTAACTTCTGCTTCTGTACTCCCCATTCTGACAGTTCTAGCTGTGTCTGTTTTTCCCACTTTGTGACTTTTTCTCTTAGGTCTGCCCATTTCACATTCTTGTCCTTAGTTAAACTAACATGTGGTAATCAATTAGATTTATAGAGTGCAAAGAAATCCTGGGGCAATGAACAGCTAACTACACTGTTCCCTTCTGTGTCCCAGTACAGATTGCATAATATTAATCTGTTTGCATGTTTTTTGACAGTTCTTGCTCATATTCCTTATCAGGTCCTGGTGTGCTACAATAATACAGAGTACAGTGAAACAAATGCTGTTTATCAGTGTCAAGGGAGGGGAACTTACTGATGGCTATGTTCATCAGTTCTTCGGTTTCTGCCCCTGGACCAGCCGTGACTAAGTCCTGGCTGTACCAATAAAATGTTTCACCCTCCAGTCGCACCACAAAAGTATCCGTTTGTGACTGTGCTTCCATTCCCTGCATAGTCGGAACTACTGCTATGCCAAATATCTGCATAAGATCTCTGCCCAAAAGGTTTACTGGGCGTTTTGGAGAAACAACAATTTTGCTTTTCTGGGTCATCCCTGAAACAGGGTCAGTTATTGCTATGTTATGGGAGAGTGGCTCCCGATACAGCTGTCCATTAGCTGCTTTCACTAATATGTAATCAAGTGATTCTGAATTTTCTGGTAGTTTGGAAGGATGTATCAGGGTCCGTGAAGCCCCTGAGTCACACAGGAATTTAACTTCCCTCCCCTCTGCCAGAAGTGTAACTTCCAGTTTCGTGTCTGCTAAATAGAGCTCTAGGCTCAATAATGCTAAGTCTAAAATTTCACTTTCTTCACCATCTGTGATTTCTTGCACTTCCTCTATTTCTTCTATCATATCCTCTACTCCCTCTATCACATTTGCAGTTGTCTTTTCTCGGTTACTCCTTTCTAGTGATTCTTGACTATCATATAGTCAGTCCTCACCCTCCTTATCTTCCATGGCTACCTTCTTGTTTTGCTTGCAATCCCTTGCTAAATGTCCCTTTTTTCCACACTTAAAACATTCACTCCTTTTCTTTCTCTCTTCAAACTCTTCTGATCGTTTATCAGATTGTTTGTTTCCCTGGGCATTTTACCTGCCCTTTTTTCCGGACTGTACTACATAAACTTCTGCTCCATCTTTTACAGAAAATACTTGGGCTTTCTTTTTCTTTTTACTGTTAAAATGCCTTTCTATGTATTTATGTATGTATGTCTAGCATATTCAAGTAGTGACTGTAGTCTACTTGTACGGTGGTCTACCATGTGCTCTGTAATAAAGCTGCTTATAGGCAAAATACTGCCTTTCAAAAATGCATTCTTTAGCTGCTGCTCATACGGGGAATCATGTGTTTGGTCTTCAGGTACCTGCATTCCACAATGGTTATTAAAACACTCTAATAATCTAGTATAATATCTGTCAACAGTTTCACCTTCCTGTTGGATGCATTGATTTATGCAAATCCAGTCTGCCCTAGGCTTCCACTTCTCAGAGATTCAGTCTGTTAGACCTTTCATTCTGTTATCCAGTTCTGCATTGCTATGTGGGAGTGGCTTGTGTTCTGCGTCACAGGGATTCCAGTTGCCACTGATCATGTGCCAAACTGGACCCACGATTTGTCTAACTACTTTTTCTACTTCTTCTCCATTTAAATGATAAAGTAACCTCATGCCCTGTAAGTCTTCTAAGAATTTTCTAAAATTAACTTTTGGATGGGGAATTCCCTCTGTGGCTTTCCGGATGTCTTCCGGTGTCCACGGTCTATATACTAGGAGAGTCAGGTCCTGTCCTGCCTGAGGATTTGGTACGTCTATGAGTGGACATATCTCTTTTTCACTCATAGCTCGTGAATTTTTGTTTATTTGATATAACTCAGTATCCCCTTTTAAGTTACGTGTTTGAGACCTGGTCTCGATGGGATCACTGACATACGGTCTTGGCTTTGCGGTGACAGCCGGGTATAGCGGAGGTGGACCAGCTTGTCCACTCGCTTCATATTCTGGTGAGGGAAGCAGAGGGGGCAGAGGGGCTGATGCTATTACCAAATTATTGCCTTCTTTATCTAGAAACATAGCTTTTGAATTATTACTTTTTTGTTCCCTACGGTTTGCTTCCTTAATCCACCTGTGTGCCTGAGGAATGCCTAATTGACGTTGCTTTTTTACCTGACCTTTTGCATCAGTTTTAAGCTGTTTGATAAGTTTAATAAGTGAAGATTTTTCTAATTTGCCATCAAATTCATATTTATTAATCCATTTTGTATAGTATCTAACATTGTCGGCACGCTGCAATTGCATATATTTTGCATCTTCGGTTAGCGGTGGATCTTGGGAACTTTTTGTGCACTTATTACCCATATTGTTCTGACTGTTAAAAATGTAATGTAACCCTTCTTATTTTCACGTGGTACCATGATTTTTCTGTTTCACAGTTTATCTAGAATAACTGTCTTACCTATTCTGTTTTCCTGATCTATGACAGGACTGCAATCTTTCTGTCCCTGACTTGTACAAAACAAATCTCCTGACAGATGATTCAAATCAAGTCCCTGATCTAAAACAGAAAAAAAGGTAAATCTCACCTTACCTGAGCCTCCGTGCTTGATCACTAGGTTCGATGGAAAGCCGTTAACTCGTCCTCCAGTCACAGATCAGAAAAGTGGCTGGCCTCTTTTGAACGACAATTCAGTCAGAGGTCTTTCAGAGCAGAAGAACCAACGTGGTCTCTTCCCCATATGGTTTCATGCCAGCTGGCATATCTGACCTGAGGCGAAGTGAGAGTTTCCGGTCCGAAGGACCAATCTGTCAAAGGAAAAACAACTTCAAAAAGATCAACACACGGCAGGTTCAGGTTAAGGCACTTTAATCTTGCAGCAAGGAAACAAACCGTGCTAATACAGAGTTTGTCTAACTAGAATCAGGAAGTGAAGCTATTCTTATACATTTCTTACAAGACATTGCCTACCAAGCTGACATAATAAATCACAAGTTGTTTCAATATTATTTCATAGCAGCTGTTTGTCCATGATTTTCTGCTGGCACATCAAGTTTACAAAAAAACTTCCTAAGAAAAACAACGTGGTCTTGATGACCACAGGTCAGATACAACTTCTCACTATGCAGTGTTACCATTCAAGGTACTATGGCTAATTCGAGCACAAAGCAAGTACAGATTATAGTTCATTTCTTCAAGCAGTCTTTGTTCGATGTATCTTTCTTTTCTGCAGCTGTGCATGTTCTCATAACATGAACAGAGCTGATTGTTCAAGTTCAATAACATTATAGAAAACAGTATTGTTCTATTCATTTATTTTCCTGACCTAGCAGATAATCACCTGCTTCTCAGTAAATTTCCAAAAGGCATAAACATGAATTTTGCTGTGCTAGCAAATACTAGGTTAGAGAGCATCTTGCAATTTCAGAAAGCATACTGCAGTTTGAAAAGCATCTTGTAATTTCATACAGAATTAAGCTGTACATAAAATAGAATGAAATGTGTTAACCCTTTTAGCTTCTAATAAGCACTAAACATATACATTAATACATATTTTTCTAACAGTATCCATCCTTATAAAAAAACATAAATGAAGGAACCATCCCTGATATCTGGAAAATCTCCCACATTATCCCCTTACATAAAGGTGGTAACTCCAAGGATTATTCCAACTACAGGCCTATAGCTCTCTTATCACCCTTAGCAAACATTATGGAAAAATGCATTCACCATCAACTAATAAACCATTTAACCCAACATAACATACTAGCTAACTGTCAGCATGGCTTCGGGCCATTTCATAGTACCACCACAGCTCTCCTATCTTTCACCGACTCCATCAATAAAAACCATAATAACAACATCCTCTCATCAGCACTGTTTATTGATCTGTCAAAAGCCTTTGACGTGGGCAACCACCCTCTGCTCATAAAAACTCTTGAATCCCTTTCTCTAGACACCAAGGCTGTTCTCTGGTTCAAGTCCTACCTTACCAATAGGCAACAAGCAGTCTTCTGGGAGAATAAACTATCTTCCCACCTGCCAGTCTCCCTTGGAGTCCCACAGGGCTCCATTCTAGGTCCACTTCTATTCTCTTTATTCATCAACTACCTTCACTTAGTAATCCCTCAAGTGACCTGCATACAATATGCAGATGATTCCATGCTCATATGTTCTGCCAACTCCACATCCGAACTACAATCTCTAACCCAGACAGTATTTAACGCAGTTGAGACTTGGTTTTTGAAACATTGTCTCATTTTGAACACCAAAAAAAACAAGCTCTTACTCTTCACACCTAACAGTAAGTCCCCCCCCACCCTATAAATTTCTCTATCAAATCGAATAATGGCGCCCTTATAACCCCTGACTTTACCACCAAACTGTTAGGAATCATAATTGACAATAACCTTACCTTTGATAACCATATAAATAACACTATAAAAACCGTAAATAGAAAATTGGGCTCCCTATATAGAATAAAACCCTTCTTAACACCAACAGCCAGAACTACAATTGCCCACTCCCATCTAATCTCCACTCTTCTTTATGCTTCCCCCATTTATACCAACCTAAATAAAAATAATATCACTAAGCTAGCCAACACTTATAACAATATTGCCAGGTTTGCCACTGGGAACCCATTTACAGCTCACCACTGTCTGAACCTACAGCAGCTAGACTGGCTTGAACTAAAAAACATTCTGATACTTTCCCAACTTACCATTGTCCATAGGATATTCTACCAACCTAACAACACACTGATACTGTTTGACCTTATTGCCCCCTATGCTAAACCTCAATTCCTTATGCTCTTCTACTAAACTACTGGCTAGCACTACCAAGTCTAATAACTTGGCAGGCGACTCCTTGTTTTCTAATACCACTGGAAAATATTGGAACCTGTTGCCATCAGATCTAACTGTACTTCCCTCCTTTCCACTCTTTAAACATAGGCTCAAGCAACATCTTAAAACACACTGGTTATGCCCTTGCTATTACCCTGACTAATCTTCTGCTTTCTCTGTTGCCTATCTCTATACTGCCTCCCTTTGCCAGTTAATACTGCTTACCCCTTGGGAAGTAGTAACTGTCTTAAATTATTGTTACAACTAGGAGATGAATTAACCTTTGAACGTATTGTAAACTACCTCACATATCTTAATGTTAGAGTGTCTTATCCTTTTTAGGCATTGTGCTTCACAAATAGTATAAATATCTTTAGCAAATGCTGTCTGATTATTTTAACATCATTTTCTTGTATATTTGTGTATGATAATCGTTTTGTATGTTGTGTTGCACAAATAGTACAAGTTCTTTAGCTAATGCTCTCTGATTATTTTTAACATAATTTTTCTTTTATAATTGTGCATGATAATCTTTTTGTATGTTACTGTTAGAGCTTTTCTCCATGGGCCTCTGCTGAAAATGGAAATATATCCAGTTGGACTAGCCCGGTTAACAAATGTAAAATAAGTAAATAAATAAATAAATATAATATTGGTGTTGTTAGGACAGCATATGATACAATTACCACAAAACTCATTTATCTCACCAATGAAGGACTAATGAGTAACAATTTATTTGAATTCCTCCAGCTCTCGCACTCAAGGCTCCCCTGTTTCTTTGGTATCCTGAAACCCAATAAAAACATCCAAGATCTCCCATACAAACTAGTTATTGCAAGTGGAGGAAGTATCACTGAGCCCATCTCCATATATCTAGAAGTCCAAATCAAGCCTTTAGCAGAGAAAAATAGATCATTTATCCTTGACATTTCAGACTTTCTAAAGAAAATGAAGGACATTCTTTTGACTGTCAATGAGATCCTCATCACCATCGATGTAGAAGGCTTCTTCTGGAAAACAGTTATTTCAAATTCAGAGACAGATACTTCAGATAGACCAATGGCAAAGCGATGGGCTTGGCCATGGCCCCAAGCTTCACAAATACTGCATTAGGGAAATGGGAAAAGGATTACATCTGCAACTCCCCACATTTCCAAAGAATGAAATGTTACTCAAGGTTCATCAATGACATTTTCATCATTTGGAATGGAAAGCAGACCCAACTTGGCAAGTTCCTGCAATATATCAACAAATCCACCCCATTCCTCAAATTCACCACTAACCACAATAAAGAAACAGTAAATTTCCTTGATGTTCAGGTCAGCAAATCACCTGTCAACAACAAACTTACCAACAATTTATACCACAAACCCACCAGAGTCAACCTACTTCTGCACCCAAGTAGCATGCATCCCTTCAAGACTAAAATGAACATCATCAACTCCCAAAGCTTGAGGATGGCATGGCTCTCTAAAGAACTGTCTGACTTTACCAGGAACATCATAAACTTAGAAAAGGATTTTCTCGCCAAAGGATACAGCTCAAAACTTATAAAAGAAATACTAGATCCAATTATTTTTAGCAAAGCTATGGACCCGAACTTTCCTGATAACATCAACCTCCACAACCTAGGACTCCACAGGCATCTCAGAAAAAACAGTAATGACAGGGAGAAATACAACATCAGTATGATTATGACATACTCTACGGATTTTCAAGAGCTCAAGAAAACCATCACCAAGAATTGAATTATTATCCAGGACAATAACACACTTGGCAAAATACTTCCACCTAAACCTAGGTTTACTGCACTTGAAACAAAAAAAATTCTATAGATGTAAATCCTACAGACACTGCAGCACCAAATGTGTGGTCTATAAAGTACATTGCTCAAATGCCAGGATTTTTACATTGGCAAAACTATCAATAAACGTAAAATTCAGATTGAAAGACATTACATGGATATCACAGGACTCACCTTATAGTGCTTTAGCAAAGCATGCGAAGGATAATTAGGGCCACAACATGTTTTCCTTCCTTATCGAACAGCTAACTGAAGATCCATATGAAGGCAAAATCAGTGCTAGACTAGAAAAAAATGGAAGTAGAATGGCAAGTCAGGCTCCAAGGCAACATCTGCCCTGGCCTAAACACAACAGTGTCTTTTAACTGCATACTAAATCTAAGAAAACTGGACCATTATTTAAACTGTTCACCTGTAACACATTTCTGGATCCCTAAGTTCCCCAGGACTTTAAGTTGATATGGACTAGTTGTATATTTTTTTTGTCATTGATATCCAATATAGGATGTCTTCCAGTATAGCTATATTGTTGCCAGGAGGGATGTAGAGGACAGTATATATTTGTTTATTTTCAGGAATGTAACAAGAAACTCTGCTGAATTAAATATTGTATTGGTTTGTTATAGAGGGAAATGTTATAACTGTTGGGAAATATTAAAGCGATATTACCACTTTTTCTCTTTATGTGGTCATTAAGAATGAAGATATAGCTGGGGGAGGGTGTAATTTCAGAGTTGTTTATGCTGGGTTTAAGCCAAGTTTCAGTTATAGTGAGAATATCAGGCTTGTGTTGGGTAATCTAGGCATGTAGTTCAGTAGTTTTATTTCTTATGTTTCTAAAATTTATAGAGTCAAAAGGTAGAAAACAGTGATTTGGTGTTGATCATAATGAAGTTACAGTCATATCTGGAAGAGAATTGTCTTAATGCCAATTGTGTGGGGCCAGGATTAGGGCAAATATCTCCTCCTAGGAGAATTTTAATGTATTGAGATATTACTGACTCTTGTTTTTACAGATTATTTTTCCACTTAATTTTATTTTGATTTAAGTTGAAATGGAGTTAATCAGTCTGTATTTGGGGTAAAGGTGTGATGTGTGGAGAATTTCGGGAGGAAGTATGGATAGTTGGTTGGGACAGATTTGAAGGGATGTTGTGAGCCATTAATGAGTCAGTAGGAGGGGAAGAAGAATAGAGGATAAACTCAGGAGTAGCATGATTATATAAATGAATATGTATTTTATTGACGGTAGATAGTCAGGAAGTAGGAATCAAGAAGGATTCAAGAATTTGCAGGGCTGTAGTATATTTTGTAGTAGTGGTGTCTGAAAGCTTGTAGAAGGCAAGTACAAAGGAGGTTTTTTTTTCTATGAAGAAAGAGAGTTAGGTTGCCCTGTTATATTCTCTCATGTTTCTGAAATGTGAGAAATAGAGTGGTTTGAAAGGATAGATATGAGAATGCAGTTAAAATAGGAAGTAATGAGGGTTTATTTTGGGAAGGAAGAAGTGGAAATGTAGAAGGATCGATAGGTACTGTTGGGGATGGGACTTAGTATGAATGGATATAGTACAAAGCAGAATAGAATGGAGAAAGGTTGTTGGCAATGATGCTAAATGTTTGATGGAATTTGAGAAATAAAAAAAAAACATGAGGGTTTGTATGCTACTAGTAAGGTTGTTTGTGGAGGGTTAGGGAATGGGTGTCACAGGTGAAATGTGTATGTGGGAAGTATGATGATGAGGGAATGGATGGGAATTGGAGGTTGTGTAGCAGGCATCCCATTATCAGGACAATTGTTATAAAGAGCAATGAGTTTATAGCCAGTACAAAGCAATTAACAAGGAGGCACAAAGTGGAACAGGTTTTCTTTCATTTACTAAATGCTGAAATCAGGAAGCTAGGAAGGCTAAGTAACTTGCATGTACAGTGTAATCAATTGCTCAAGAGAAGGCACAGTGGCCAACTTAGTAAGTGGTCCTTAGAGGGCATGGACTATTGGGGGGATATCACAGCCACTTTCCAGCTCAGGGCAGGCAGATATTTGATGAGTTAAAGTTATTATGCAGCAGGACTCTTCATGTTAAAATTACTTACGTTACACAATAACAATGTTTTTTTTTGTAAACATTCAGGAGTTGGGCCTTGTGGCAGAGCTCCTGCAATATCGGGGTCAGGATTGGAGGTAGTGACTACAGGCTATTGCAAAATGACAATCTTCTCAGTAAAAACTTTCTGAAGATGGGCCTTGTTGCAGAGTTCCTGCAATACCGGCCACAGGATTGGATGTAGTGACCACCAGGTTATTTCACAATGACAACATTCTCTGTGAAAACTTTCATGAGTTGGGCTTTGTGACAGGGCTTCTGCAATATTGGGGTCAGAACTGGATGTTTTCACCATAGGCTATTGCACTATGACAGAGTTGTCAGTGAAATCTTTCTGGAGTTGAGCCTTGTGGCAGAGCTCCTGGAATATCGGTGTCAGGATTTGCTGTAGTGACCACAGGCTCTGCATTGTGAAGGAAGATGGTGACTGAGTGGAAGTAGAGACCAGAGTGACTCATATGTATTTGTTAACTAGGTAGGCCTTCTGCACATGTATCCCTTTCCACGGGCGACTCAGCAGCAATGCGTGGTTAAGCAACTTGCTCAGTCACACAATAGCCAAGTGGACATGGAAGGAATCAAACCCTGTATCATTGGGTTCAGGAAGCAGCTCATTAACAGCTCAGAGCCTTAATCTTTTCAGTTGACAGGCTATCTACTTTTGTTTATTTGTATTTTGTTTACTGAGATGTTCAGCTATGTCTTGGCCCAGACTCACTGGAGGCCCACAGAGAAAAACTGTGCTGCATACTAAATAACATAAATTAATAGCTTCATTTACTTAGGAAAATTGAACAAGATCAGACATGGAGAAATTATTCAGGCAGCAGATTAAGCAATACAGAAAAGAATACAGTGCTTTCTTAAATAACAATAGTAGCACATGAAAATGTTATTATATATGCTATTTGTATTTGTGCAGTAAGGTCATTCTCAAGTCTAGATACAACCGTTTTATTGTATGTAGAATTTGCTAAATGGTATGTCTGTAAGTTCCCCTTGACATCAGATTACTTTTTCAAGTAGCTTAGTACTGCTGTTTGTATTTATTTATTTTTTTTGCTTCTGCAGGTATTTGTCAATTTTGCCAAAAAGCAAAGTGATAACTTGGAACAGCAGGAAACTACTCCAAATGGAAGTGTCCAGTCACCTGTCAAACGAATCCTTAGCCTGTTAAGACCAAAGCCACCTACCACTGAGCTGAGAGCACTTGTTGTAGAAGAACCAGAGGAACTCGAAAGTGATGATGAAGGCCTGATCAGTTTTGAGGAGGAAAGAGTAAGTGGAGAGAACAAACAAATAACTGAAAAGGTTGTCACTGTATTTATTTGTACCTTTCTGAGTTACAGAGGGCACGCCAAATAGCATTTTGGTCGTTACTAAGTCAATATAGATGCTGCTTAAAATGAATTGGAACAATGATGCATGGCTTCCAGTGGCTGTGTTAGTATCAACTGAAGCTGCCTATTTACTACCACACGTGTGGTAATTTTTTGTAGTCCTCTTTCCTCCTTATCTCTGCAAAAAGTTGTCGTTTTTGACTACTGTAACCAAAGGCTAATTTGCAGGTTGTTTCTGATTAGCCTGATGGACAGAAAAGAATTCTGATTGACCTAGGTCTAGCTAGGCTGTTTTTATGATAGACAAGCATGAGGATCTAAGTAGAACACGCACGGCATGTTTAACAGAGCGATGTTCATATGTAGTACATAACATGAGTAGACCTTTTTCACAAATTTTTTCCCCAGTGGAGCATTGACTGGCACTGATGACTATCCTCAGTCTCAGATGCCAGGAGTCATACCTGACCCCCCTTTTGGACCGAGGACATGCAGCATGTGTTTACTAGAGCCATGCTCATGTAGTAGCTGTCTTGATCAGAACCGAGTAGGACATGGTACAGAATATTTACTAGAACAATATTCATACGTAGTAACTGATATAAGCATGTCAGCTGCTAGTAAGTCTGCACTGTGAAGTGCCCTATATGTACCTGTACACACTTTTCCATATTGCCTGCTGTTTATAAAACCTCATATAGCCTTTTTATGTACTGCTTTTTCTTTTTTTGTATTTTTTAAAGACAAGGAAAAGTGTTTGTGTGTGCGTTGGGGATGTATACTTTTCATCGGTTCATAGATGAATGCTAGGCTAACTGTCCTGAAGGGTTAGTTTAAGCCTAGTCAATAACTGGAGGACAGAATCAAATCCTGTACCTTGTGTTTATGAAGTAAGGATACTAACCATTATGTCAAACCCACCCACCCTTAGTTTTCGACCTATTGGGCACTCTACAAACACCAAGAGGCGCTCAACCAAAACATTTTTATTTTAGTCTATAAAGCAGGCCCTATCTCCATGCACTCCTTCAGTGCTCTAGATTTGTCTTTAGTTATATTGAAAGCTATTTCAACAAGTGTGTTTGAGGGCAGAACTGCCCAGTGAGATGCACAGAAATAAAACTATATTCTGCCTTGTACCAGTCTGTGATGCCAAGGCCTTTGAACTATACATTAATTTCGGTTAAGTATCATTCAGAGTTGTTTTAGTCCGGCTTCAAAGTAAGACACACATCTAAAGAGGTGAAGAAAGTGAAAAAGAGAGTATTTTGAAACCTCCCTCAAGAAAAATAGAAGTTCCTGCGTTATTATGGAATGTCAGTGGCATAAAAAAGTAAAAGACCATCACCCTTTTTTTTCTGTCATCTATTTTAGTCATGGTGTGGGTTCATAAATCAAACTAGTCACATGAATGCCAAAAAAAAAGTAATCTCTTGCACACAATCCATTTGTCATCACAATTGTAATTGCTCTTAGCATTAGCTTTCACACACCTGTCTACTTGTTATGGCCTGTTGTATGATGAGGAAGTCCAGCTACAAGTGTCTGATGACCTACAGAGATTTAGACTCATAGGGATGTGTTCCTCTTTCTTCACAACTGTCTTCTTTAGTGGCTTTGAACTGACCAAGACATTAATGGCCACAGTACACTAAACAGTGATACAAACTTCTGAGTATATCTTATTGACTTATTCAGTGAAAGCTTCATCGAAGAAATTGTTGCCTGTATGCCCTTTTTTTTATAATGAATGGCTTCTTAATGCACTTAACGCCAGACTCCATGATTTTTGCTTGAGACAGGGCCTCGTATTTTTCACCTAGTTGTACTGCCTGTCTGTCAGACCAGATTATATTTCAGCTCACCTCCCCTTCTTCTCATTAAAATCCCTTATCAATTTTCACATTGATGAGGAAAGTTCCAGAATTATTCTACTGATGCTATAAGGAGGCCAGCCAGATGTGGGACTTGTGGAGGCCTGTCTGAATAGTCTTTCATTATGGACAAAGTTCAGGCACACTTTGACCTTAGGTAGTAGTTCAAACACTATTGGGGACTCCTTGGGTGGAGGCAAAGGGATAAGGGAGCTGGTATTTTATCCATACTATTGAAGACCATCTCTAAACTGTTCACTGAACAGCTCCCCCCCCCCCCCTAGGTTTGGTACCCTGCCAGTCGCTTTATTAAAGTTTAAATGTAAGTTTGCTTCTCAGTCCCTTTTTAATATAATGCTGTGGTCTCCTAGTAAATGACCTATATGGCATGACCTTCTTTTTATGAACTCATTCTCCTTTTAGAGTAGTGCCCTAAATAATCCAGAATTATTTCCTTCACTGGTGATTCTACAATGATTATTACAGCTGAAGTTTAAATGAAACATCAGACATTTTCAGCATCCATCTTGCCTATTCTCTCTCATGTTAATACAGGCATCTTGACTGGTAAATTGCAGCCATCCTACCTACAATGTCATCATAAATTGCCTGTCTCTTCACCTATATCCTTATCTTTTTTCTCATCACTACAATCACTTCACTTGAGTGGAAATCTAATTATTTATCTTACCAATAGCATTACAAGCCCATTGCGGAGCTTACCTCCTTAGATTAAAATCTAGAAAAAAATGCTCTTTAAACAAATCTTAGGTTAAGTTAAATAATAGGAGAAAACGGTTTACTATCATTATTTCGACTCACACTCAGTCGACCGCAGTATGTTTGACAACGGAAAATCAAACACAGCAATATCGAACTTTAAAAGCAAGCCTAGGAACAGGTTTTAACATGGGTCGAGATAGGGGTTCACTGCTATTGACGAACTACAAACCTCGCCCCTATCTCGACCCATGTTAAAACCCATTCCTAGGCTTGCTTTTAAAGTTCGATATTGTTGTGGTTGACTTTCCATTGTCGAACATAGTGCAGTCGACCGAGTGTGAGTCAAAATAATGATAGCAAACCATAGAAAATATGTCAGTCGCAAAAAACTTTCAAGTTCGGTTTCAGCAGCATAACAAGCCTTTTCAGGCAACAGACCTTATTATTAAAATCTTTATAAAGGCTGCTTAACACATACCATCTTTGCCATTCTGAAGAGACCTGTTGATTTTGTCATTAATAACTCGCCATCAAGAGGTTTAGCATTATACTGATGGGAGATATAGCCCCCCCCCATTAAGCAGATGTTTCACACACATTCCATGTGAAAAGTTGCTGTCATCCATGCAGTCATCTAACCTGTTGTTACAGGTTGCCAGGAAAGTACTTGATTAAGTAAAGGAAGTCATTATCTCATTATCTTGTACTCTGATAAGTGCAATTCTTCAAAACCGACTTGTTTTCATTAACAGTTTATTGAACCATATCAGCTTGTATTGTGAAAGTCTGGTGCATTGCAGTTGCGTTTTGTTTCTTATGTGTGGTGCACTATAGAGTTTTGTTTCACTTTCCCACTTTTTTTTTTTATTGTGAAGTTGATATACATAAGTAAAGAAGGCATAGGGGCATAAAGGTGAAGGGGTTGGGGTTGGCTATGTTTTTCAGAGTTTTTATGCATAATTTTTTACTTTTGCTTCTCAATTTAGAAAATTGTTGAATCATAACTTACCTTATGATGACTCAGCCAAACATAGGAAAACCAAAGCGAGCCTTTTGCATAAAGGGAGGATATGTTGGGTTGGATCTACTTCATATTATCCTATTACCAGATAATAGAACATCACAACAGCGAGACGATTACCACAAAAAAATCACATAAGCGAAAGTTTAAAACTGCGAATCCCATAACATTGAAAATGGTAAAACAACCAAACCTATCATTTTTACCTACATTCACTTTTGCGGAGGGCTATGCCCCCTGCACCTACCACCCCCCTGCAAATTAAATATATCAACTCTAAGATAACACTATTTTGATGGAAACAAAACTGTTCTCCATTTTAAGGAGTGCCTCGAGTGAGTGCATTTTGAGATTTAGACTTCTAGCATTGAGTAGCATTACCCTCGGTTTTTGCTTGCCTGTTCCTGTTATAGTGGTGAATTTGTCATTTGAACCTTGCCTAAAAAAGCCACTATAGGGTCGGCAAGAGCCTTTGCCAGTATCCAGAATCCCAGTGGTGACAGGTGCAGGCCATCTCTGGCAAAGCATTGGGGTCTGTTGACCATGTCGTCCCAGGCAGACAGATACTGGATCCACTTAGAATGACACCAGAAGTTTAGCCAATTGTTGAAGTCAATCATTTTGTCCTTGTACTGCAGTATCATTCTGGGCGATGGCAGGATGCTACTCATAGCTAGGGTCATACCTGCCTGGACTACAAGATCGGAGAGTTCTTCCATGTCTCTTTTCATGTAGTTCAGGGAGGTACATCTCAGGTCATTCACACCAACATGGACAATCACAGAGTCATATTTGTAATTGTTGTGGAGTGATCTGAGTGTGTAGGTAATGTGGCAGATCCTGGCACCCAACAGGCAGCTGACAGTGACCTTCTCCTTGTTTAGCCTGGTGAGTGGGACATCAGTGTGCCTGACTGTAGAGTCACCTATGACTAGTGTGATGGGTACGTTGTTTTGCCTTATGGACTGTGGTTGAGTGGCACACTGAGTCTGTGGGCTGTGTGTCATTTGGGTTGTGTTGTTGGTGGGAGGTTGCTTGCGTTTCTGCTTTGGAGGTCTCTGTTGCTTGAGCAGATTATTATTGAGAGCCTCCGCAAATGTTTTTATCTTTCTATGTGTGGATTTTGGTGGTGTAGGTTTAGTGGGACTATGTGATGTGGTGTGGTGCAAGTGTTTAACTTCTCCTCTTGACTTTCAAGTTCAGTCTTGGTTGGAGAGAGCTTTACCTCCAGTTTGGCTAGGAGGAGAGGGTTGTCTGTGTACATGAGGCATTTGCTACATTGCCCCAAGATGCCCAGATTCATCAGATAGACAGGAGAGAACACTGGGAGCTGACCCTTGGACATGCCTGAATAAAAAAATATTTTCCTCTAGACAAGTGAGGAAAGTGAGTACAAGAGCTGTTTTCCTCTAAGCAAGTGAGGAAAGTAAGTACCAAAACTGTTTTCCTCTAGGTAATGAGGAAGAGTGAGTGCTGTAGTAATTTGTAGTTTATTTAGTGCTTACAACAAGTTCTGAACACGTGCTGAGCACTGATAAGCAAATTCAAGTGCTAAAACCAATAATCTGTATCTGGATCTTGTTGTAGATAGGCTACCTAGTGCTTACCACTCCCACTGATAAGCTAGAAGGCTTCCCTCCAACACAGAAAGGCTTGGGGCACAGAAGTTTACAAACAGTCCTGGATACAGCAAATCTGTATCTGGATTGGACTACTTACAGGAAAGGCAGAAAACAAGCTTGGAATTGATATATATATATATATATATATATATATATATATATATATATATATATATATTTTTTTTTTTTTTAAGAGGGTTGTCTTTCTCAAAAATGTGATTTTTCGTGCTTATGGTTTCAACGTTGCGACGTTTGATGATCTGGTAATACGATAAAATGAAGGGGATCCATTGGGTTAGATACCAGTCATACAAACAGAGATTGTTGATGTGGTATTATAGGCTTACATCTGTAGAGTGGGTGTTTCTTTTATCATTGGTTCGGTTTACATGAACGAGTCCAAAGAGTGTTGAGTCATTCGTAGCATGGAAGGCTAAGCAGACATCACACATAAGTAGCTAAGGTAGTAACACCAAGATATTTTGGGATACTTACGTATTATCGCAATCAGATTTTTCACTGCAGTAGCGGTTACTTCAAAATCATTTTATCAATTTGTTAAAGTTGTAAAAATTTCATATAATGTGTTATCTGTACCACAACAGTTACTTTTCTGGAGTATTACCAGTAACGACTGAGAGACATAGTGTTGTTGTTTATGCAGCATGTCGCTTATTACAAGTCCGCCTGCTGCACATTCCTTTTCTGAATATTGCTGGAAACAGCAGTTGGACATGAAATTCCACAGCTTAATTACAACCAACACTCCAGCAAGGAAGCCTGCATACACAAAATGTTTTCTCCTATCATTTCCTGCCTGATTAACGTCTGCTTGCAAATAACTTTACATTACCTTACAGTTGTTTTACTTTGTCAGAACCCCAAGCAGTGGTTTTGTAGTGCAGATACTTTGGATGAGCCTGGCAAAATGTCAAACCAAAACTAAATGAAACTGTACTACCAATATGAAGAGAAACATGGTTAGACTAAGTATTTCCTCAGCCAGTTAAGAGGCTGTTGACCCACGAATTACTTTGAATTTTTTGTGTAAATCATATGCCAACTTCGCAACAGTGAAAATCTGGTTGCAATAATACGCAAGTACCATTTTGGATAAAGAAACATTGAGGTCTGTCTAGTTGGTATAGGTGTTTAGAGCGATACATATCAAAGTAGCATTACAGTCAATGGCTGACCTAATAGAGGATGAATAAAGTGGGCTGTAACTTTTTTGAACCTTGTGGAGATCCTCAAAAGGATAAGCTATACAAGGTAAAGTATTTTCTAACTTTGACGTAGAAGTGGTGGTCAAAGTAGAGTTCATTATGTACTAAGGTTAAGTGACACTAGATTTACCAAAGAAACTCTTCTGCCTTTCTTGGATCAGAAAGTAAGCCCATGATTATCGCACAAAGCATTTGTCTGGTCCAACCTTTGCTGGAGAACTGATATTAGAATGGGATTTGATTACCACCCCCTCAGTTTGCAGTCATCAGTAAACTTTGTAAACCACAGTCTCTTGATAGTAGCATTATTGCCATAGACATGTATGCCATAGGGTAGAGAAACCAGGACAGAGCCCTATGAGACAATGCTGGTAGTTTTCTAACTAGAACAAATGTCTTTGCCATTAGCATCATGGGTTCTGTCATGTAGCCAGTTAGCTATGTGAATGTCTATAGATTAATATTGAGTTGGGAATGTTTGTCAATAATTATAGCTAGTGGATATTGTCAATGGCCATGGCAGGTTGAGAGTGGCACAGTTGACCATATGCCCCTTATCCATGGCCTTGGTAACCCTTTCACAAATTTCATCTAGGTTAAGCAGTAATGATCTACCTTTTATGAAGATGAACTCATGTGTAGCCAGTAATATAAGGTAATTAATATTGATGTTTGCAAGTTCAGCTATCATATGTTCCATAGCATTCCAACTAATACCAGACTGATAGGACAGTAATTCCCAGGATCAGTAGTAGGACTGCCTTTATGCAAAAACACTGGAAGAGCAATTCTCCAGACCTTCGGGATGTAACCAGTAGAGAGTGGAGGAGTCTTGCTTAGTGGGGTTAGTGCTTGTTACCAGATATAAAGGGAAGGTACAGGAACTAGTAGAATTGGTGTTTTTAATTTTGGCAAGTGCAAGACATTGTTGATTCAGACTAATTCTGGAATGTGAGGTGTGAGAAAGAATAAAAGGAAGGCAGGGGTGTGGAGGGAAAATAGAAGGAAATTTGTCTGAAATTATGTTAGCAATGTCCTTTGGGTCAGAGAAGTGGTATAATTTGAGATAAGTTCAGTATAGAATTGTGAGTTGCTTTTAAGCTTCCCAATATGTTTGAAAAAGGCCTCATTAAAGTCTTTTGATGTACTTGCAACTTTAAGTTCATAGTCTTCCTTGCATTTCCTAATGGAGAGCTTGTGACTTATTATTTATTTTATTTATTTATTGCAGTTTGGTAACTGGGAAAGTCCATTGGGCTAAGGTAGCCCGTTTTCAATGGAGGCCCAAGGAGAAAAGCTCCAGACAGAAAGACAATATTAAAAAAATATGCAAAAGTAATAACTAAGTACAGCATACAAGAGCAACAAATTAACTGCTCCAGACAGAAAGACAAATTTTAAAAACATTCAAATATAATAACTAAGTCCACCACTTTTAAGATATTTACAAGAACAACAAATTAATGCTCAATTAGTACATCATAATTATAGACAAAAGAATTATTTATGCAAAGGCTGAGTTTTGAGTAGGATAGGGTGGAGATAGGTGTCAGGATTCAGGTAGGATGAGTACAGGAGCATTCCCAGAGAGAGGAGAGATAAGAGTGGAATAAGGTTTTAAAGAAAGGGAGATTCTGGATAGTTCTAATGTGAGGGAGAGGAGAGTTCCATAATGTAGTAAGGGAGAAGGATAGTAATAGTTGCGCTGGTGAATGTAAAGGTTTGTAGAGTTCCAAGAGGGTTTGATTTGTGGATCTTAGTGTTCTGTGCGGCTGGTGAAGTTTTAAGGAAGAGGAGAGTGATGGACAGCTAGAGGGTTTAAAATGAGCTTGTGTGCTGTTGTTAGTTGAATGAAAGTTAGGTAGTTTGGGAGTTCCAACCAGTTTAGTGCATGGAGGGAGTTGCAATGATGAGTGGAGGATTTGGATCCTGTGGCAAACTTAGAAATGTTATTATAGCATGAGGATAGTTTAGATTTCAGGGTTGATTGGAGATTAGTGAGTAGTGGGGCTCCATACAGAAGGGAGGGGATGAGGTAGGTGGTAGATAGGAGTTGTCTAGATGAAAGAGAAAGGTAGCGTCTGTGACGATAAAGCATTCCTAGTTTTTGATGAGTTTTTTTATATTGGTTTGTAGGTGGATGTCAAACTTTAGCTGGTCATCAATAAGGACCCCAGAGGTTTTGCATGGGAAACTATTTAAGTAGATGTCTTGTTTAGACTGAGTATAGAGAAGGATGCTTTGTCACAGCAGTGTGTCTAGAAGGGGGAAAAAATCATTATTTTGGATTTGGAGGAATTAAGGACTAGATGGTTGTTAAGCATCCAGGACTCAGTGGAGGAGAAGGCCTCTTGAGTAAGGTTTATTAATTTGGGGAGAGTTTTGGTAGAGCAGATGATAGTAGAGTCATCTGCGTATTGCACGAGTTTAGCATTGGTGATTTTTTGGTCAAAGTCATTAATAAAAATATTAAGTAGTAAGGGACCCAATATAGAGCCTTGAGCAACACTTGTTGGGGTGTGAAGGAAAGAAGTACAGTTGTTCCATTTTACAGCTTGTTCCCTGGCTGAAAGATAGCTGGTGAACCATTTGATAGAAGAAGAAGAAAGGGAAGATGAGAGAGTTTAGAAAGGAGGAGCTTAAGGGAGACAGTATCGAAGGCCTTGGATAAGTCGAGGAGGAGGGTAGAAACTATATTACCAGAGTTACAAGCAGAGTTGATGATTTCGAGGAAGGAAAAGAGGGCAGTGGTGGTGCTGTGTCCTGGTCTAAACCCATGTTGTGTAGGAGTCAATAGCTGGTTGTCAAGGAGGTAGGGTAAACGTTGCAGGTGGATACATTTTAAGTATCAGGATAGCTACTGGGCGAAAGTTGGAGATTGAAAAGTTGTTACCTCCTTTGTGGAGGGGGATGATAAAGGCTTTTTTTCCAGAGGAGTGGTACGTAGTACTCCTGGATGGAGTGATTTATTAGGATGCTGATGGAAAGGGCTATGCCATCAGCGGCTAGTTTGAGAAAGTTGGATGGAATGTCATCTGGGGCATTAGAACAATGTTTTAATTTTAGTAGGAGTTTTTATAGTGTGGGTAGGAATGGATTTGAGTGTGAAAGGGGAGGACTGAGAGTTATTAGAGGTTGAAGCCATGGTTTCAGATATGTTGGAGGGGATATTATTAGGGAAAGATGAGGTGAGTTTGCGTATGGAATCAATGAAAAAGGAGTCAAATTGGGTAGCTAGGAGAAGGTCAGGCAAGTCTGGGTCAGGGCAAGGGCTCTCTTTCTTGGCTGGAGATAGTATTGATGTGATGCTATTCCAGAATTTGTGGGGGTTTGTTTTATGGTTGTTTTGAAGTTTGAGATAATAGGATTTACAGTCGATGGCTATTTGTTTCTTTACTTGATTTCGCAATTGCTTGTATTCAGCAAGAGAGTTGGGAGTTTTGAATTTTTGATAGTATTTCCAGGTTTTGTCTCAGAGATGCATAAGGATTTTTGTGTCTTTGGTTAGCCAGCGGGCTGTTTTGGATTTGAGTCTTCTGGTTCTGCAGGGGGGCAAAGCAGTTAAGAAGATCAGTGAAAACTGTATTGAAGTGTGAGACAGTAGCATCCAAAGGAAGGGACCTTAGAGGGTTCCAGTTTATCTGTTTTAAGGCACTGGAGAAGATTTGGGGGTTGAAGTTTTGTATGTTGCAGGTTGTAATGTGTTTGTGCTGAAGGAGGAGGGGGAATGGGAATGGTGTATGAAGGCAGGGAGATGGTAACTAAGGGAGTCAGGGAGAGTGCCACTATCAGAAATTCGGTTTGGGTGGGAGACTAGTATCCAGTCAAGGATGTTACCTGTGGTATAATCTTTATTTGGTCTTTTAGGAGTTTTGATTAGCTATGTGAATTGATATAGGTTAATGCTTTGAGAAGGGGTTGATGAATCAGTGGAAGACCAGTTAATATTAACATTGCCTAAGATTATTGTCTCATTATTTATACTGGTAGTAAACCAGGCGAGAATATCTTCCAGAAAAGGGATATTGTTACCAGGTGATATGTACAGGGTGGCAATGCATAAAGTTTTATTGTTGTTTACTTTGAGAAGGGCGATGGTTAGCTTGGCAGTGTCAAATGAGGGTATGGGCTTAGTATAGGGTGTTACTGTTAAGGAGGAGGAGAAGAGTAAGACTACTCCTCCATCTTTCTTTTGGGGTCTGTCACTTCTTATAAGTTTATAGTTTGGGGGTGTTATTTTGATATCTTTTATATGTGGCTTTAGCCAGGTTTCTGTGATAGAGAGAATATCAGGTTTGTTGTAGAAGATCCAGGCCTGAAAAGCAGGTATTTTATTACAAAGGCTCCTGGCATTAAGTATTGCAAGGAGAAGAGATTTGTGTGGAAGAGGTGAACTATTTGAGTTTGGTTTGGAAGTGGAGTTATGTGAAGGCCCTGGGTTAGGGTGTATATCTCCAGAGCGAAGGAGGATGGACACTAATTTAGAATAGAGTAAGGATAGGTATCTATGTTCTAAGGGGTTATAGGTTTGGGTATTAGAACCTATGGCGCTTAGTTTGGTAGGTATGAGAAGTGGTTTACAGGGAGCAAGGTACATTATGTTTTTAGAGGTGGGGAGAGACTTGGGTTGTTGAGGGCGATTATTTTTTAATATATATTGAAGTTGCGTGAAGGGGAGAAGAGTAATGGAACTGTGGGAGATTACTGAGGTAGAGCAGGTAGAAGAGAATGAGGGATTGAAATAAGAACAGTAGAGTATGAGAAGGTTTTGTTTGCACGATAGGTGTTGGACGCAAGTTAAGTGAGAGGGATATGTAGAAGAGAGACAGTTAATAATGGGAGAGGTGTAGGTACAAAGGTTAGTGTGTGGATGTGTAGACAGGGATGTTGCAGGGTGAAGGATGTGTTAAGCAGAGGAAAGTGGGTGGGACTAGGAAACAAGTTGAAGAAAGTGATAGGGAGTAGTGGGAGGGAGGGGCTAATTATGATAGGGAGTTGTGGTGTGGGAGTGGTTAGATAGGTATAAAGGTAGATGTGCTGGGGGCAGGGTAGGGGAGCAGAGTGAGCCCATAGGGCGAACGGAGTGGGTAGAGGCAAGGAAGGGAGAAGCCACCCAAAGAAAAGTAATCAGTAATGCGGACCCATTCAGAACCAAGGGGTTATGGTAATAGTCAAGAGGTAAGTACAAAAAACAGAATTGCGCAAAAGTATATAATGTGTAGGTAATTACTAGTAAAGCTAAGGGAGTAGAGAAATGTGTGGGACTAAGTGTGGGGAAATGGTCAAGTTGGAGGAAGGCTGGTACAGAATTAGAGTGGACTCTGTGGGGTATGTTTGTTTATATATGGGAGTATACTGCCAACTAGTGATGAAACTACTATAGAAGGTACAAATTTAACAGGTAAAAAGGTTAGCGAGGGAAAGAAAGATGAGAGGGGAGATATGGACTACAGTAGGCTGCTAGCATTACACCGTGGGAACACTGGAACAACTAAATCATACCATTTAACATGAGTTAAAAACAGTACATGGTAAAACACATAGACACTGCTGGATTTGTAGGGGTAGGTAGGCTATAACGACTACGTTGTAGATGCATGGTAATTTGGCTAGTCTCAACAGGTCTTCCAGTTCAGATGCTGTTAAAAGAGCCAGGGAATGCCCAAGGGAGACGAGCAGGAGTAAGACACTGTTGGATTTGTAGGTTAGGTATGCTATAATGACTACGCTGCAGATGCACAGTAATTTGGCTAGTCCCAGCAGGTCTTCCAGTTCAGATGCTGTTAAAAAAGGCAGGGAATGTCCAAGGGAGACGAGCAGGAGTAAGACACTGTTGGATTTATAGGGGTAGGTAGGCTATAACGACTGCATTACAGATGCACGATTATTTGGCTAGTCCCAGCAGGTTCAGATGCTGTTACAAAAGGCAGGGAATGCCCGAGCGAGATGAGCAGGAGTAAGACACTATTGGATTTGTAGGGGTAGGTAGGCTATAATGACAACATTGCAGATGCACGGTAATTTGGATAGTTGCAGCAGGTCTTCCAGTTCAGATGCTGTTAAAAAAGGCAGGGGAATTCCTGAGAGAGACGAGCAGGAGTAAGACGCTGTTGGATTTGTAGGTTAGGTATGCTATAATGACTACGCTGCAGATGCACGGTAATTTGGCTAGTCCCAGCAGGTCGTCCAGTTCAGATGCTGTAAAAAAGGCAGGGAATGCCAGAGGAAGACGAGCAGGAGTAAGACACTGTTGGATTTGTAGGGGTAGATAGGCTATAATGACTATGTTGCAGATGCACGGTAATTTGTCTAGTCCCAGCAGGTCTTCCAATTCAGGTGCTGTTAAAAAAGGCAGGTAATGCCCGAGGGAGACGAGCTGGAGTAAGACACTGTTGGATTTGTAGGGGTAGGTAGGCTATAACGACTACGTTGCAGTTGCATGGTAATTTGACTAGTCCCAGCAGGTCTTCCTTCGTATTACTAGTTTTAAATTTCTTTTATAAATGATGAAGTAGAGATCTTTTTGTAGATGGCCAGAAGCTTTCTTCTTTTTCTTATAGAGTTTGTTTATGAGTTTCACTACATGGCTTTTGTTAAGAGTTTTCTGTTATTCTTGCATTGGATAGGGAAGGTGCCTTAATACATCTCTCTAAGAGGGAGAAAAATTCAGAGGAGTAGACAGAAGCCTCAAACACAAAGTAACCAGAGAACTATATTATTTGTGATTGTCAATAAGACTTGCAAACAATATGTTTTGGAATAGTGCATAAATGCAGAGAAGATATTGGGATGTCATGGTATTGGGAGATTTGTAACCTAACCATCAAACCTCCCACCAGTCAAATACAGTCCATTATATAGTATTAACCTGAAAATTTTACAGGGTGAGTGCTCTCTTTGGCGGATCATTCTGGCAGCCATAAGAATGCTTTGGGATTCCACCTGTACCCAGACCATCTGCTTTCTCACCATAGAGATGAGCAGAGCACCCTTCACCATGGCCAGGTGAGTCTGTCTTAAATGCCCCTCCCAAGACTACTGCCCATATGAGACCTATCCTTACAGGCCTGTCTTCATCTAGGTGCTTATCCCTCATTCCAGGACTTAAAGGCCACCTGTCTATCTTGGCTGGGCTTACAGTTTTTGCCTCCAGTCAGCAATCTGCTTAATCCTGGAGCATAGATGGAGTAGGAGTATTTGTCCTGCCCCCAACCATGTAATAAAACCCTTGTACAGGTGGCTGACAGATACTGTATCAACACAGATCTTCCAATACCTCCGCTTGTGTATGCATGTCACCTGAGAGCTATCCTAACTGGTTGGGAAAGTCAAGGCTGTGCCTGCCATATTCAACAGCCTCTGTGCAAGCCAAGCTGATACTTAAGCACTTGGCCAAAGAGGAGCTACCCCCCCGAATGATAAGGCAATATGTGGTGGTCACTCCCTTCTCCCCATGCACTTTACTTCCATTGCAGAAGCCACTAACTGAACTCATATCATACAAATCACCCAGTCACAGTCATTGATTTATCCTTCTGCACCAGTGAGACAGTCATATTTGACTAGGAGGAGATAGCAAGTGGGTAGTGCAGCTAGAGGACACGATGTAGAAAACTGGCAGTTCTGATGAGCAGGGGAAGTGAAGTTTATTGGCACTGGGTGTTGGCATAATGGTTAAGGTGTTTACCTCATAAACACAAGTTACAGTGTTTTGATTCTCACCTTTGAAGGGAAAATTAGCTAGGCTTAAAATGGTCTGCAAGGGCAACTAGCCTAGTACCTACCTATGAACCTATAGCATTTATGAAGTCCAGAAATCTTGGGGCATATTTCTTTTTGGTAACATATGTTTGTCAATTTATGTGTGGATAGCTGAAGTTGTCCATAAGAAATGTATTTGATTCAATGATTAACATGTTCATTATCCTATGAAGTGGCCATATACAGGGTTCTATAATTGGATATAATTTGATAGTTAATTTTATTGAGTGTACGTTGGACTAGCCCATTCCAGGTTTGTGTCATGTCGGATCTAGTGTGAGAGAGAGAGAGAGAGAGAGCACTCGGAAAAAATAGAATACTCTCCCATTGATGCTGGTGAATCTGACCACATGATGGGCATTAAACACTTTTATTCCTTCCCACTGAATTCACTGGTACCACCTCAGTCTAGAATACAGTGCAGAAGTTATGCATGCTCCATCCCTGTCAAACAAAAAGGTTCAAACACCACTCTAATAACAGACCTCTGCACATGTGACCAAGGACACAGCTAGAAGAATGTACTAAATCTTTGTCCTGTATGGGTGTACAAGGGTAAGAATGCATTGCACAAGACGGAATTGTCCCTCCCAAGCACTAAGGTTCAGTCAAAATGTAAACCAAGAACAACCTTAGTAGCAGACCTCTGTGCACCTCACTAAGGACAAGTGAGAGAAGTGATCCTTGCCTGTCCCTTCAGGGTTTACAAAATAAGGATGCTACTTACTACAGCTCTCTGAAATCGTGGCCTGTCTTGCTGTGCTTTTTACCCCCTTGTTGATGGATCTTTCTTCCTCTTATTTGTTTAGATGTGAGTCTGCCTGTTTTTGCTCTTCCCAGTGTTATTATACTAATGACTTAATTTTCTTTCCCCTTCTGCAAATAACAGTAACCCTCCTCCTGTCTGGTCTCTCTTCACTCTGCATCTTTTCTCGTGCTGGTACCGACTGGTGTCCTTGAAATTCTGGCTTTGAGTAAATGTTTTTTTTTTCTTGAATTTATTACTCTGACAACCACAGATTTTTCTTTTTCTTTCTTTTTTTTTTTTTAAGAAGGCTTTCTCAAGCTGAGAAGAATGTCACCTTCATTAGATTTGCTGTAACTTTTGACTGACCTATCCCCAAATGTCTCCAATCCCTGTTTCACTTTAGAGGACAGGAACTCATCAAGCTCTCCTTCTCTCCATAACCTTCCACATCTCTCCTCTTATATAGTGCAGCCTGTCTTTCATGCCACACATCCGGAAACTCTGCAGTCCTTCTTTCACTCTACAGCAGAAACTCAGTATCTCTTCTCTTCCTGGGTTTCCTCGCTCTTTCCCTAAGAGTTTGTTGGTGCCACATCAGGTCAATGTATCTCTGTGCAAAACTCTTCTGTGACCTATCTCCCTCTGCCATTTATAAATTCCCCAGAATGAATGTGTTAGAGGGTGGGTTTGGCATAATGGTTAATATCTTTACCTAATAAACACAAGGAAGAGAGTTTGATTCTGACCTCAGATTAATGGCTAGGCTTAAATTAAAAATGGCCCTAGAGATTAGTATTCAGCTATGATCCTATTAACATCTTTAGTCTACATTGAAATTGACGCTACACAAAATGTGTTATGTTTCATTGTGGTTTTAGTTGCAATGCAGTCAGTTATATACATCTGCTCTGTTTGAAGAGGTCCAATGTACTTTGCTACATTTCTGTTTATGTACTTAATACAGGCATTGAATTAGTGTAACTAAACTTACATCTCAGTTATTATTGTATCTTACTTCAGTTCATTTATTTCCTTGGGCTCTGTATTTCTTTGGAGTATCTACTAATGTAGTCAGTGCTCTGCAGTAGCAAAATTATTTTGAATTCTTGAAACTTACTTATGTGTGCAGAAACAATCATTCTTGTCATCATCCAGGGTGCTACTAGAGTTTAAATCACAACACCAGCTCTTCAGTGCTAGTAGAGTTTGTTGGGGTCTGCACATTCACATGCTACAAGCATCCCATTCTTGTACGAGCAGTTTTTGGTTGGCCCCTATCATTTCTGTTTGGTGGAGTAGGGCAATAATGCAGAGTATAAGTGGCTGGTGGTATTCTGCTATAGAGTATATTATGGAGCTTATTTTACAGTTGTATTTGTTACTTCTGAATACTGTGTCTTTAGTGCTAGCTATAGCTGGAACACTGAGAAACCAATGCAGTACTCCTATCCCAATGAATGTTGTAAGAAATGTTTGGATTTTCTATTACTGTGGCTATAAGGAACATTAGTGACAGAGAAGGTGGCAGGGAGTATTACAGACATTCCACCATTAAACAATTATCAGGTAAACGTAATCATTATTCTTGTACTTCCTCTGGAAAAACGTTTGCCAACCTACAGCTGACTATCAGCTGCCCCTGTTCATCTCCTCATTCATGGATCTAGACCTCACCGATGTCTAGCACTGATGAAAAAGATTAAGGATCCTGAGGCACTATTACACTGCCACCAGGGAGTGTTTTTTTATGTTGTTTCCACCCTTGAATATGCCCAGTACCACCCTGAGAGTGGGACGTGCATTGAGCTTCAGGGATAAGCTTCCATTCGTTTCAAAAGGGGCTGATGGCAGCGGGACACCCTGTGCACTCTGAGGTAGCAACTCACAGCTGTGTCCCTGGTATCCACCAAAGAAATCAAGCCACAACAGTGTGCCTTGAGTGTACACCTGCCTCATTCCCCAAGATTGGCACTGCTGTCCTGCCATACCAGTGGCTCAGACACCTCAGCCACTAATCGATCCCAGATCACCTGGGCTTTATCTCTGCACACCATGGTGCTGGCAAAGTTTCATAATTTACTTTATGGAGCCTGCAGCTTTTTACCATTCTCAGTGCTTAATACAATGCTGAACAAGAACCCCCCCTTTTTATTTTTTGTTAAATGTGGTGAGTTACTAGTCTTTATGTGGCAGTGTGCTAAGGTTATTCAGAGGTCCCCAATAGTTGTATCAATCTCCAGACTTAAAAAAAAATAACTTGTAGTAGTTGCAGGGCTGCATATTTAACTAGTTCAGAAGTACTACAGATACCCTGGTGTATTAGTAGCTTCCTGTCACAAATCATGGACAATATACATGTAAATTCCAATAATCTTATATCACATTGAAGGAGTAAAGCTCTCGTGCTGTATGCTGACCAACAAGAAGTAACATGTTCACTTTTTTTGTCAGCCATTTTGGTAATCTGCAGCACAGTGTACTGCTACTAAATGTAGTGAGACAAACCAAGGAAGAAAGTCATTCAGTCATTATAAAAAGACATTCAGATCACACTGTGGCGTACATTCATACTAATAGTCCTAATGGCCAGATTTAACTGGTTAACTAAACACTTGTATTAAACAAAGCCACTTATTGTTGCTTTTGACAGAAAGAGGGTTTTTACCCATGAGTGACTGTGGCATGTTGTCAATTTAATGTGCTAAGTGCAATTCAAAGTTACCTTTCTGAACCTAGGAAAACGAAAAAAAAATGTGTAACTTGAATTTGCCTTCTTATTTATCAACTCTACACATATAACAAAGTAAGGTGAGATTTTTACCCAATGAGGTTGTGAACTATAGTTGAATTTGATGTTTTGATCAGAATTTAAATATACTTTCTTATTTGCTGGATTTGTATTAACCCAGTACAAAGAAAAAGAAAAGCTGTTGCCAACAGGAGGCTGTGAATTGATGATGTGTGATTTCTTGGGCTTTAAATCAAATGTGCTCTATTGTTTATTAACTTTTTAACCTAGAGATTTGTAATTAATCCCTTAACATAGTTTTAAACTCTTCATATAATCTTTTGTATACAGGTTAGCATGCAAAGTTGAAGGTAGGACTATTTCCCTCACACTCCACCCCAGTTCCAAAGGTCCAAACAAAAAGCTAAGGCACAGCTTCATTAACAGACCTCTGCTTGTCTGATCAAGGACTTGGGTAGGCAAAGTGATGGCTTGTATATCCCTTCTGGGTCTACAGAGAAAGGAAGCTGCTTGCTGAAACTTTCTAAATCAGGAGACCTGCCTTGTATTGCGTTTCTCACACTTGTTGCTGTTGGTCCCCCTTGTTTTCCTAAATCTGCTACTGCCAGTTTTTGATATTAGTTACTCCATTCACTAACCCTTCTCCTCACTGCAGTACTTGTTATCCTACTGTCTGGCCTCTCTTTTGTCCATCTGACAGTGTTTCTGTTCTGCTCCTGGTACTGGCTGGTCCTCATGAAATTCTGCCTCTGAGGAATAAGGTCACAGAAAAGCCACTTACCCAGGCAGCTATAGTTTGTTTTTAGAGGCCTGTCTCACACTGGGAATTTAATGTTCCATTTCCAACTCGGCTTTTATTTGATCTCCATCTTATCCCCGTCTATGTCTTTTCTTTCACTCTGCATCATTTCCATTATATTTCAAAACACACCATCACCCCTTCACACCAGTCACATGTCCCCCCCACACACACACGCACACACACACTTATCAAATACACGGCCTTATTTTTTTCAGACAATAACGCACTACCACTTGTAACACCAGCAAAAACCCTGTATAACTTCAGCACATGAGGTGACCCCATTTGTAGTTATATACTTACTCCCTGAAAGTGCAGACCTCTCACCTCAGACACGTTACCACTACTTACACCACATATTCTCTTATCTGCATTTCCTCCCTCTCCTGACACTTGCTGCACAGTAGTAATCAAACATTCCTAAAACATTACAGCAGCTGCATATGCTAACAGTGGCTACAGAATTCAGACTAGCAACATTTTGCCTGTAATATTAAGAAACGTTCCCTTTCAGAAAAGATACTTTCTCATACAACAAAAGACAGCCATGACCTTTTTAAGAGCCTTTCTAAGAGGGACTAGAAATTGTCTGTTTCTGCTGTACTTCTCCACATATAAACTGCCTGCTTCTGGATATATACTTCCCCAACAGCCCTCAAACACCCCCAATAGAACAGTGAGAATGCATACATTCTTAAGAATAGCCCCCTACAAAGTAATGCTACAGGACACAATAGTAATGGTAATTCCTTCACAGCTAGCTCTGATAACCCCACCAATAACTATAGTCTTTCCTCTTCAGAATGTATACTCTAGTGTCCAAAGCATCAGGAACAAAACAGACTACCTAGGGGCCGAGTATTAGACTTAAACTAGTCATTATGGCCATCATACCCTCATGGAAACGTGACTTAAAGATACACATGTAAATTAATCTTTATTAAAGAAAACTGTATATATTTTTCAACAACAGACCAGGACAAAGACTAAAGGTGGCACTGTATTGCTAGTAATGAAACATCCAAAAAGGAAAGTAGTCTTACTGACCAGAATTAATCTCAAAATTAAGCCAACTCTGAGTGGCTAATGGCATAAAAATTATCTTAAGCTTGTATACCACCCCTTCCAACCTCACATTATGCGGAAACACATACATGAGATAATGTGATATAAGAAAAAGTGGAAACCTTCTGTTTCTCTGAGCCTGTAAACCTGATATACTAGACCCTAAAATCACTTATATACTTTACAATCTAAACATGACACAGTTAGTCAAGACTCTCAGCCAACCAAACCCCACCAGCAACCATTGTTTTCTTTTAGACATAATGATTACTAACTGCCCATAGACACTCATACAGACTTTAGTACTTCCAAACACAATCACAGCTTATTGCTAAATATAAGCTGTTCTCTCTTTTAAAGATAATATATTATGTTGAGATAGGACATACCACAAGGAACGAGGAAAAAAAAAAACAACTTTAGCAAACTATTTGAAATAAACCCCACAAATCTGAAAACAACATACTCCACACACAAACACATCATCGCCACCACACATGATGATGTACACATTAAGGGCTGTATTCAATTAGAATCAAGAAGAATCTAATTTTGCAGAAAATAAGGTTGTACTAGTCAGAAAAAGCATGCTGAAGTCTACACTACTGGTGCTATATGGTCTGTCAAGGAACATTTCCCCAAAGGTCCTTTGGCTGAGCCTGAAAGGGTTTGTGACTTAGTAAAAGATTTGGATGGCCTTGTGGTGCAGTGGTAGCATTGTCACCTCACAGGAAGAGGTTTTCCAGTTCGATTCTCAGCTGGGGTGCCTTCTGTGTGGAGTCTGCATGTCCTCCTTCCATTCGTGTGGGTTTCCTTTGGGTACTCCGGTTTCCTCCCACTTTACAAAGATATGCATCTGGAGCATTTCTCCCCAGGCCTCCACTGAAAATTAGCTTTGTTCCAAGTCAGACTTTCCCAGTAAACAAATGTTAAATAAAATAATAAATAAATAAAATCTGATGACCTTAGTCATTTCAGTTTGTAGGATGGAGAGGGTACAGCAGCCTGACTGGGGTGTGTGAGATATGTTTACCTCCAAGTAGAAAGACCGTTATTTAGCTGCCCAGTTTGTCTTTCAGGCTTGACTGAATGCTGTTCATTGAATCAGTATAAAGTAAATGTTAACAGCTCTATAATTCTGAATAGTGAAGTAGGCATTCATTAATGTATCATCCTGGCATAGCAAAGGCCTGAGCTGTGCAAGAGAGCCGCCGTGCTGGCAGAGGTAAGTAAGTGTCATTTCTGCATAGCTGTCCCTTGTGGATCAGCTGCAGCTACTGCTACAAAGAAGGCAGTTTGTTGCTGTAAATACCAGATAAGGATAGCCTAACAGTGTAAAATGTACCGTGTACCACTCTCCCCTGCAGTGCCTTTCTGTATGATAAAAGAATGTTCTCTACAGTAAGGATCATTGTATCAGCATCTGCCACCTAATGCTGACTAAGGAAGGCAACAACTGAAACCCTTCAGGAAAAGCTGGAAAATCTATCAATCCCTACTGCATATCTGCCTTATGGGCCAGCAAGCACATATCTCAGTAATAGCTCTCTTACCATTAAGTCATCTGCTTTTACATTAGGCATAAGTGGGTTTGGTTCTCTCTCTCTCTCCTTCCTGTCAGTTGTTAAGAGGCCGAATGAGTTTCTGCTCTCTTAATTAAGAGCTACTTAGCCTGGACTAACTACATAGGATATTATATTCTTAATGGTGACAATAATAATAAATATCAGCAGAGAAACGTTTATGTCAGTGAGTCACAGTGGTGTAAACTAGGAGTGTAATAGATTAGAGTCACAAGAACAGATGCTGTCAGAAAAGTAAGTGGAATGCTTTGTGGATTGGGAGTGATGAAAGAAACAGAAGCAAAGCAGGAAGGAGGATGCAATGTGATGGGGACGTACGCATCGTCTAGGAAATAAAAGGGAAACTGAGTTAAGGGGTACCTTCTTAGTTCTAAAAATACATTCACCTGACTGAAGTTGTATTTGCTGTTTGGTAAAGCAACTTTTGTTTCACTGTTGGTTTCAAATGTCATTTGCCTTCAACATTTTTCTAGCAAAAGTGAAGTAAAATTTATTGTTCGTCAGAGCTGTAACTAGGGTAGGGCAAAGGAGGCAGCTGGTGCTGATGTGGTTCAAGTTCAGAACTCCAGTATTGGGAACTGCACAGGGCATCACATGACCTAGCTATAGTCCTGCTACCAGTAATAAACAAATCACCACTTCAAAATATTTCTGCCATTAAAGGCAATTAGAATCTCCTTCATTGTAATCTACCAAAACAGACACGATTGAGACAATGGATAACAGGGAGTAACTTCTGATGTCTGCCAGCTTTGGTTTTAATATTAGTGTTTTATGTACATTTTGCTTGATTTAACCAATGGGCTGAAAGAAAACCTTCAAAAGGAGTAAGGCAGAAAACTGTTTAATACAAGTTTTCCACTGCATCCTTAGTTTAAGTAAGTTAAAACAGCAACAACAACAAAAACAGAACTGCTAAGTTGTACCTGTGCACTCAGGGAGGAGTTGTATATAATGGTAGTACAAAAAGTGCCATTTTTGCAGTGTAGATTGCATGCACAAACATTATTTACCATTATTATTTATACAGAGTTATAGGGCCGTGGTGGTGCAGCGGTTAGCATTGTCGCCTCACAGCAAGAGGTTCTCCCGTTTGATTCTCGGCTGGAGTGCCTTCTGTGTGGAGTCTGCATGTCCTCCCCGCAGTCGAGTGACATTAAAGACATGCAGGTAGGTGTGTGGTTGAATGAGTGGGCCTTCTTTGAAGGTTAGGCATTGGGCTGGCAACTCGGCACTGCAAAAATCCACTGCCAATCATTAGTGGACCGCAGTTCCGCTGTGGCGACCCCTAACCGGGAAAAGCCGAAAGACATTACTATTTATTATACAGTACTGTAGAAATGCAGGCTAAGTTACTTTGCTACCACTACAACACCTCATGTAGTATCTTATTTACATGCAGTAGTGTAGCTAGGGAGGGGTGAGAGGGACAACTGACCCAGGTGCCAAGTATTGTTACGGTGCAAGCAGCCGATTATGATCTCTAACACAATAGTGGCCTTTGAAAGCCAGTATTACATTTGCAGTCAGACTTGAGCATTGTAGCACTCTGTGTGTTGTCTAAACTGTAGCAACTGCATGCCACATTGTAGCAAGCAATTGTTACGGTTTAAAAGTAAAAAAAAAAGTTTTAACTTAAACCTGAGCACTGTAGCACTATGTGCAGGCATGGTATAAGCTGTAGCAAATGTATACTACAATTTATAAGAAGAATTTTTCTAAAACATGACAGCTGTAGCACTCCATGCAGGCAGGGTGAAAAATGTAGTAATAGTTTGCTACAAATATAAACAAAAGTTTAAAGTAACATCAGAAGCAGTTGAATCTGATTGTGAATGAGTAGTATACAACTGCGACCCTCACTTTCACATGACAGTGTCACTGTCTGGTGCTGTGCACCCAGTTACACAGAAATGTTCACAGCAACATTTAAATGCTTTATTTTTATTAGGTAGTATGATCTGCTTGTAATGTCAGTGAGTGTTATGTTAAACACACAAGCTAACTAAAACGAGTTAGTGGTGATTTTAACTAAAGCTTTAACTAAAACTATTTTAAGTTTCAGTAAGACAGAATAGGCAGTATACAGAGTAATCGCACATGGGTCTCCTGGAGCTGTGGACCCCAGGCAGCTCCCCAGATCATCCCTGTTATAATCTTCTACTGGTATAAAGTGTTATTCAGTGTGTTAAGGTACATCTGCTTTACCATGTAAGTCTTGTGATTGTTAGAACAGTGGATTTGATCCCGTTCTCCCGTTCCTGATTATTATTTTCTTGCTTACAGTTTGGGTAGAAATGTGTCCTTCAATCACTTTCGTTTCAAAGTTGTCAACTAAGTAGCTGTCTAAGTAACCGGCCATATATCCTTTATTATAACTTATCTGAAACAGGACTTAACACTAGTTGCTTTGTGAGAGTATAGAGAACTGTAAAAGTTACTTGCAGACACTCCAGTCAGTAAAGTCTTTCTGTTCTATAGAGACACAGTTCACTTTGTTTAGTTGTGTCATACATTGATCGTACAGTTCAGTTTCTTGGTCAAGCTACAGTACTTATATATTTATTGCCCCAGCATGTCAAGCACGAGGTGTAATTGTAACTCATCCTAATCTAAACTACTCTAACATTTAGCTTTTGTTTACAAATGCAAGCAGTTATGGAATAAGGGCTAATAACGTGGATTTGCTGTGAACATTTCCTTATTACACTGTTTAGCTCTCAGGTTTTCACTAGCTGTTCAGACTATACTTTTGTCTGTGCGTGTTCTTGTTTCTGTTCAGGACTTCTTATTGTGCACACATTGTCTATCTTTCTAAACCTTATTGTATAGCTGCACTACATTGTGTTATTTACCTGTATGTTATTTTTACATCTTCTTGTTTTCAAATATGATAATTATGCTTCAAACCTGACTATGACTATATTTTGTATGTAAGTAAACAAACCCAACAATCAACACAGGTCATCCCATTTAATTTGTGTTCTTCAGTGCACAAATTTTCTCTGGATTATTTTCCAGATTAACTGAAGTCTTTCTTCCTTTTCACAGATGTTCTCACTCTTGTTGTGACTTTATTGGTGACCTACTAGTTTGCTCAAACTTGCATTTCTTAAGGGTTTCGAAAAAAGCAAACATGGTCAGATGCAATTGGTTACCTCCTAAAAAAGCAGCTTTCTGCTGTTAAACCATTGTGAGTTGCAGGTAGTTCATCGTAGAAGCTCTCAACAATAACTAGACATATATAAACACTGGTTTGTTGTAAAGTGTCTTACATGTCATCTAGCTTTCTTTTGCCACTTGATGCCTTGAAAAGTATGACATTGACTTGCACAAGTCAATGGCCAGGATTCAAAAATACGCCGGTCGAGAGTGATAAAGCTGAAATGAAAAAAGGCCTGCTAGCACATTTGTGAAATCAGGTTTTCAGAAATGTATTTGCCACAATTGTGAAAGACGTTATTTTCAACTAATTTGTATATTTCTGAAATATTAACAGAGTTTTTTCTGCTACTGTTACAGCAATCAATGCTGGTATTTGATGCATCATGTTAGCACAGGCACCCCTCCCCATTCATTCAGCAACACAGATACACATATCCAAAACCACATGGGAACATGAACAACACATACATGCACACACACACACACACACACACACACACACACACACACACACACACACACACACACACCTCTTACCAGTGTCCGAGTTTACAGAATGGCCCTGATGTTGTCTTCTGGTTTGACCCATTCCCTTATAAATAACAAATGCCTTCAGTCAGTCGGTAATGCCAGACATTAGAGTTTTGTTATTCTTATTGTTCATAAAATGCATAGGGATGCGAGTTGTGTTGGTCTATTACCTTTTTAAGTGGATTAGACTAATATTTGGAAAGATGCTGTGGTGGTGTATCTCCCCAGCATTGTCTGGAAGGCTTGAGCATGACCTCTCTGCATCACAGATCATTGCAGCCAGTGACTGATGCCAGACATTAGAGTTTCAGTCTTCTTAGTGTTACAGACATTGTGCTACAAAACTCAAATTCTGTTAACTTTGTAAGTAGATTTTTAGGGTGTTATTTAAAATTGGTGTATAGTGTTCCCCATGAATGCACCTTTTGTGCTGTAAAATCATTTGTTCTATTACATTTTGAATGGATGGATATTTCACAGTCTTTGGTGTCTATTGTACCCCTAGTATTGCAGGATTTGCAAACTAGTCGACAAGAGATTTGGTATGGCAAACACACAGACACACACACACACACACACCTACCTACCCTACTTATCCGTTAACTAATCCTACTCCAGCCAACCAGGTTGACATATATTCACACACAAACACACACACACAAAAACACACACACACACACACAAATAAAAACTAACCTCACACCACTGATACTGCTACATACACTCACACATGGTGCCACAAACATTCACACACACCTCAACACTGTCTGCTAAGCTGCCCAGCACTTACTTCTAACATGATCTCTTCCAGAGAGACTAATGGGAGATGGCAAAGTTTTGGCCACGTTAGCTAACATGGCTGCCAGGAGGACTTACAGATGAGCAGGTTTGTAAATCACTTGACTGGAAATCACTTAATGAAGCTATTTCTGGAGAGAGTGCATGGCTAATTATCATATGCTGACCCCCCCACCCGAATTTGTCATTAGTATTTCTGGTAGACAAAAGAAGCAGCTGACTGTAGTGCTGCACCTCTTCGAAAGAAGCACTGTGGAAGAGATCTCGAAGAACTGAAAATGGCTGCCATCAGCAGTAAAGAGGGCTTACTGCTTGCAGTGACATTTCTGAATCTTGACCTATAAATAGTCTAACTGAATGCATATTTTAGAACTTTATGCAATCATTTCATAGACTCATACATAAACTAATTCTGTTTGTACTGTTTTTTTTTTATTATTATTTTGTGTAGTATATTCTGAAAAATTCCTAATAACCTGTTTTTTTTTTTTGTAATTTAAACCCAACCTTAATGTAGTCTGAACTTTATACTTTCTTATGCAGCCTTGCTGTTTGCGGAACAAATACATTTTCCTCTTATATTCTCAAATTTTCTTCCTATAATTTAAAATATAAATATAATGATCTTGAGTGTTGACTGTATAAGTTTGGCTTTTTTGTCTATAGACTACAACCATAAGAGTAGGTGGGCATGCTGTATATTACTTTCTAAATTTCATCCTTTTCCCCTTAGCTTTTGATGAAAGCAGTTAGTATGGACCACTCTTATGTTCCTTTTATCTGCATAACCTAGAGCTATATCAAACCGTTACAAAACAATGAGCATCTATGTATGTCTTTGAACTCCATTGACTTTGGTTGTGCAGTTTGGAGTTCTTAGTGGTTGACAGTGCATTATTCTGGGGGATGTGGGAGGGACTCCTACCCTACCTGTTCTCTATTGTGACCTGCCAGGATGCTTTATCCCAAACATGAGTCCCCTCAAATTATTGACTGTATGATCCCAGTCATTCTCACTAGGGTTAGTATATAATTATCGTCATGGGATTTGTATGGCCAATCTAACACCAAATGGGACAGGTTAATTCTAGCACCAGAAGGGAAAGTGACTACGTTTAAAATGGTCTGCAAGGGCATTTAGCCTAGTACTTAACAATGAAGCTGTAACACATTGTAAATATTTCCACTACAGCCCAGAGTATTAACAATGTGCTGTATGGTCATTGTTAAGTACTAGGCTAACAATGAACCTACAACACATTGTAAATGTTTCCAGTACAGTCCAAAATCCTTTTTATCATTGCCTGCTTTACAGTCTGCCTCTTGAACTCCCAGTTTTTGGTTTACTATCACAATCTTTAAAATAATAATCTCAAGATCATAATTTAGAAAACTATGAAGACCCCAGTATCTAAAAATCTTGAATACTGAATCCCCTACTAACGTGAGCCTAGGAACAAGTGCTAACATGGGTCCTTTTAGGTGTCTGGACCCAAGAACAAGTATTAACATGGGTCCTGTAGGGAGGCAAGTTCAGGAGTTCGATATCGTGATCTTTCAGCGTTTTGGTATTATGGTTTCAGGATTATTATTTTCAAGATTGTGGGCTTCAACATTCTGATAGTAAATTCCCAGTTTCATCTCTGACTATTTCACTCCAGGGGCATTTTTCTTCATAGGAGGTGCCCTAAACTAGGGGTTCTCCATTACTGAAACTTGAATTTCTTTCAGGAATGTTTCATTTTGAGATTACTCAAGACATTCACCTTTGCCATTTGCATTGTAATGTGCCAATTTCTTACAGCCTCTTTGTTTGCTTTAAGAATATTATAACTTGTTACCGTTTTTCAGAAAATTGACTTCTTTATTCTGCTTTTGCAGTGAACTGTTATCCCATTCACTCCATCCAGGACTGGTTCATTACCATACTTGCATTGTTTGCTAGGACAAGTTCTGATTTCCCCATGACCCTGAATAGAATAATATGAGTATCAGGAAATTAATTATGGTATTATTCAAGAATTCCACAGTCATTCATCTTCTGTTGTCCTATACTATTTATTTTGTATAAAGTCATGGCAGAACTGTAATTCTTCCTTTGCTAGTGGGTCACCATTAGGGGCTTGAAGCTGACATTAGTGGAACACACTCATCTGGTTTTCCTCATGCATCAAAGTTTCAGCTGTGATCATGTCTCAGACGTTGTACTTTGATGCATCACATCTTGTATCATTTCAGAGGACATTGTTCCACAAATGTTTTTTTTTCCCCATAGGATACCAAACATAGTGTGTGGCACACCTGGATTTCTCAACGCTTGTATTTCCTATACCTTGCACTACCTAAGACCACATGAAAATGCTGTTTGTGTTTATTTTGTATTAAGATATTTGGAAGGATTAATTTAAGCATTACTTACTCTATAGTATAAGTCATGACATTAAGACATTGCTATGGTGGAGGTGTGGTTATATCCATAGAACATGCAGGAGTATATGTTCTGCAAGAGGTTATCTTACCTAAATGGACTGTAAATTCTGGGAAAAAGAAACTGTACAAGGAAGTCTTGTTTATGTCCGTGTAAATGCTTTAGTGAATGCTTAAGTTGTTTTGCATTGTCATCTACTAATTCAGTTGTTGAGCATCTAATCTGGTATATGAAGGTGTACGTTATTAAATGCTCCAGTGGTTACAGGAAATGCATGTCACAGAGTCCTGTCACACATCCAAGTTATGAGAGTATTACTAAGCATCCTGACGGGCCTTACAAATCCTACATTGTCAACCGTTGGACTTTAACAAGTTTGTCGTATTCAAGTTGTTTATCATTTGGAGTGTAGAAATAATAATCAACTGTTTGATATTCATACCTCTCAACCTCTTAGAGCAAGAAATCTGGACAAAGCCACAAATAATGAGGGGACAAAGGCACAAAAATAAGGACAGTTTTTAAGTATTGCTCTTACAAACTTAGAAAGTTGATAGAATAACAAACAAGTCTTGCATTAGCATGAATTTTGTGAAGGATATGAAGTCGAAATTTAGATGTGTGACATTATTTTCTGACTTCATTTCTCAATGATTTGTCATTCATTTTCCAGAAAACCACAATTTTGTGAGAAACAGACCAAAAATATGAGTCAAAAGTCTGGACATTCTGCAAAAATCTGGACAGTTGAGTGATATGCTGACATTAGTTCATTTTTAGACAAAGTTACTATTAAATGTTTCACTCATATAACCCATGAGAAGCCTTCAAAGTGTTATATTGTTCTGAAGAAAAGCTTGACCATCTGCAACTCCAGGAATTCTCTTAGTGTAAGATAAACTGGAAGCTATGGATCTAGAAATCTGATTTTTCCCCTCACAGTGAGCTGAATAGCCACAGATTTGAAAAGGTATAGACTGCCATGCTGCTTCTTTCCCAAGCAAGAAGCCTTGAAGGTATTTCAGACTTTTAGAAGAAGAGAAAGACAAAGCAGTGTTAGTAAGGGAGAAATTCAGGAATTATTGTGAACTTAGAAAAAAATTTGCTAATTAATTTCATTATTGTCAAACCCCCCCTTTTACCCATTTTTCTGCAAGGGGTTGGGGTGCCATATTCAGTGCCAGTCTCCTACCTATTTCGACAGTCCTACCTGAATGTTGCAAGTCTTCTCTCAGACAATCCATCCATCCATCCATCCATCTCTTGTATGGAAATTCTCCTTTCCTTTTTGCCTTCCCTCTCTCTCTCCCAAATTTTCTTCACTAAGTCATCTTCTGCTTTCTTGCATGTTTAACCAAACCACCATAATCTGTTCTACTTGAGTTGCACCTGGGGCCACTTTGGCTTCTGCTCCAGTATCCTCATGTCTTCATCTGTTCAACAATGTGTTTATCCTACCATTCATCTCAAGCACTTCATCATCATCTCAATCATCCTGCTCAGGTTTCTGTACCAATCAGAAGCACTGGTTACATCACCGTTTTGTTGAACTTTCTTTTCACCCTATCTCTGACACTCTGTTACAGTTGACTGCTGCAGCACATCTGATTCTAGCTTTGAACTCCCCTTTCAGACTTCCCTTCTTCTCAACTAACTGTTCCAGAAACATAAAACTGTTAACCTATTCCACTGTTTAACCTTCTGTCATAATTTTCACTTTCTTCTGATTTGCCCTGTTTACTACCATGGCAACTAGCTTGGTCTGATATAGTTTCTTTGTGCCATCTGCTGAGACACTTTCCAGAAGCTAGTAGAGTTTCTCTGGCACCTTGTTCTGTGCCACTGTGACTGCTTTCCTAGCTTCTTTGTTAATCAACCAGTATTCCTTCTTAGCCTGGTTTGACTTTTCTGTATTCTACTTCATCCTGTACTCTTTTTTTTCTTTTGATAACTTCCTGGAATTCAGCATTCCACCACCAGCTTAGCTTTCCTTAAGTGCCTTGCTTCCATACCTGGCTCAGTTACATGTCTGTTCTATATTTTTGACCTTTGCATGGATGAGATGCAGCCATTCTACCTTGACTCCATCTAGTTACCCTTCTTCCCGAAGTGCTACATCATGAGTATTTCCTTCAACCCTTGTCCTTTTGCTCCAGTCAACTTCCAAGTCTTCAGCCTAGTCTCTGTTGATCTTAGAGCCATCTAGGACTACTGCATGCAGCTCATTGTGGCCACCAGACGTTTATGCTTGTAACTGACTGTTTCACTGGGGATTACTTTGCAATCTCTGTTTCTACACAAATGTCCTTTCCTTGGTAGGAGTAAGTCTACCTGAGTTGCATGTTGTCCACTCTTATATTTGATATTGTGATTGTTTCTCTTGTTGAACTGTGTGTTGACTACCATCATTTGCCAGACAAAAGCTTATAGTAACCTGTCCTGCTTCATTTCTGTTCCCTCACCAGTGTGGACTCAGGCAGTCCTCATAGCCTTTTCTGTCTGTCTGTCTTTTCTAATATTAGCATTCAGGTCTCCCTTTAGCAATACTGTTTTATCTAGCAGGTCCTGCAACTGCTGCCTGAATGCATTCTTTTTTCTCACCATCATAATCCTGCTGTGGGTATAGGCTATGATTAGGAGTACTGCCCTGTCTTTATACTGATGTATTTGTCATTTATTATTTACAAGAAAGTAGGACTCAATTGAAACTATAGATACTTATTTTACTGAGCTAACAGAGCCAGAGAATGTGAATTTGTTGAGTTGCATGTGATTTATTGATAAAGACAGAATAGTTTAGTTTATGGTATAAGAAAAAAATCAAACAAGGGGTAGGCTTTAAGAGATAAAGTTGTGGGTGCATGTAGAACAAGAAAAATTGCAAGTGTGCATGTAAAAGAACTAAATAAAGAAAGGGAAAGCAAAGCGAGTCTAACCAAAAAGTAAAAATAAATTCTAAAATGAAAATGCATGATATTAGTAATAACAATGAGAAAAAGAGCCACAGAGTGCACAAGAAGCGTAGGACAATTTAAATTCAAGCCTTATGTACCTGATGTGGCTAAAAAATGAGAAGAAGTGTCTAACATTGCATCTATTTTGTAGATGTTGTGGTACAAACAGTCATTGTACAAAGATATTCAAAACAAAAAAGTTCACGATCTACTGGCCTTCAGGAAGCTTGACTGCCCTAACCACGTTATTTTTTTAATATTTTCTACTTTCCGTGATTGTGTGTGTGTGTAGGGGGGTATATCTGTAAACAATGAGCAAAACCATTGAAACGTACTTCATCTCTCTCAAATGGCTGGAGCAGAAAACCATCAATCTACATTGAAGTGAAAGAGAACATTTAACCAGTGATTTTTCAGGGGGCAAACTCCAAGATTACAAAACAGTGGGGAATAGGCAAATTCTCTGATCCCATTGTATCCTGATCAATTAGCTGTACTGGTTTCTCACATGTTGATGAATGGAAACTTTGATATAAATTTATGCACCAATATATATATATATATATATATATATATACACACACACACATATACATATATCTATATATATATTTATCTGCATATGTATGTATGTGTGTGGGGGGGTTACCTTCAAGCTTTCAAACTATCAACAGTCCATGCTCATGAAATATTGTCTACAGTGTTTATAAATGAACCTTTCCAACATTGCAAGTGTTTAGAAGCATGGGATGAAACTACAGTAGGGTCATGGAATTTGTCATTTCCTCACTGTAGTGTAAGCCCAAGAAAAAAAAAGATGTTTTTTGTGATTTGAAGTATTTAAGTATTTTGTATTCAAATGTTTGTCATTCAAACTGTTTTTCTCTATGCTCTAGTGTTTGAAATTGTTATAGTTGGAAAACTTGACATAAACTCATGTATGTGTGTATATATATATATATATATATATATATATATATATATATATATATATATATATATATATATATATATATATATATATATATATATATATATATATATATATATAGATATATATATATATATATATATAAAGATACATACAGCAGTATAACAGTGGCTACTGAGCCTAGGTAACATTGTGCCTTTAACTCTGTTAATGTTGAGTGACTGCAGATGGATATGAAAATGTTAATGGGAATCGGCTACAGGTAGAGCTGTTTCAGATTCAGTACTCTTAAGTTATGAATTCCTGTTTTCTTGAGCTGAGAGAGGATGCCAAAAGTAGTCCCAGGGAGCAACAGTGGAAATCAAAAGGTTGCCCTCAAACCAGAAAGGGATGAGACTGTCGCCCTGTGTTTTTAAGAAATGCACGTGAAGTTACTTGAAATGCCTTTTTGTTTGGACAAAGAAATTGAAGTTTTTTAAGTACTGTTGTGTTCTGGCCAGTGTGAGGTAGGATGGTGCATCTCATACTCAGCGAGGACTCTGAAAAGAAAGAACTGAAATACTGAACTTATGTTTTTTCTATTGATTCCCAGAATTTTTTCCAAAAGATGAAGTTTTTTTTTCAGTTTCCTTGTAAATAAACATGTTTAAATCTGTAAAACTGTTAAAGCCTTGTGCTCTTTTTAGAATGAAGTGAGGTATACACACACACACACACACACACACACACACACACACACACACACACACACACACACACAAACACACGTATATATCAAGATTATTTTAATTGACATTAATAACTTGATGTCTTCTGTCTGCAAGGGAAGCTTATTCCAAAATCTTTGAAGGCACTTTATAATGTATTATCTTTTTTTCCATTATTTGTATATACATTTTTTATTTGGTTTGGTTCCCTGATGATTGATTGCTTCAGCAGTGCATTTCACCCACTGATGTTCAAACACAGCCAGATCAGACTGTGCTTTATAGGCCACATAGAGGTCACCACTGAGTAACCTACTACAAATAGTATGCAATGACAGTTCCTGAAGCCTTTCTGAATAAGACTTTCCAAACATGTGCTTTTTCTATTAAGGATGCTTTGTACTGTTTTATGTTATTTCAGCTGGGTTGTTTGAAGTCATAAAACAAGTTGTTTTTTTCAATAATGTGTTGGATCATTGAGATATAAAGTAATACAGTCCCCTCACTGTTGTGACTAGAAATGTCCTTTAGGACTAGATGGACTATGAAATATATTTTTCTGATGCTGGTAGACATATGCTGGCCAAAGTTTAAAATTGGCTTCTGTGGTTGTACAGTTTTAATTATGTTATTATTTTGTAACTGTATAATATGTCATAGTTGCCAAATCTATTGATGTTACATTTATTGACATTAAAATTTAGATAATTATTGCAATAGACAGGAATTTTCTTCAGAATATCTTGCAAAATTTCAGCATCTTTTATTGAAATACATGTGTAATCCATTGTGCAAACGACATATTAGGTGAGCCCAACAAAAAAATGAAACACACACGACTGAAGAACCAATGCATTTTTACTGAAAATACTTGAGCGCCTTTGGCTTACTATAACAAAGACTTCGGAACAAAAGCTGGAACAATGTACAAATTCCATTTAAAAACACGAGCAAGCCATATGACCAATGGATTCTATATTACAAGTACATATTAAATACCCAGTCACCTAATCCTAATCTTTCTGTGTTTTAAATAACATTTAATATTGACGGTGGCATATAATTCCAGATACATATCTGCCCGCAAAAGTACTTGCCACTTAGTTTCTAAACAATTAAATTCATCACCACCCCTTATATCCTTAATTTGATAGTCAACTACAAAAACAAAACAAAACAAAAAATTAAACTCGTACATGTTTGTGAGTTTTAATAAATAGCGTTATTTTCATTCCTGTTTTGTATAGCATATATATATGCTCAGAAAATTCTCTTACCTAATGTTGTGGTTGTTATACTCATGTAAAATGAAGGGCAGCTCAAACAGGAAGCTACATGATTTGATTTACAATTATTGTATTTTTTTCCTATGTAGTTCTTCACCATAATATATGAGCCTTCATTAATATACCTGCAGCTCTTACAATCACCGCATTTGTATGTACCTTTATTTTCTGAGGTCAGAGGTCTTTCAATATTTGATTGTGCTTTTTCTAATAATCAGATATTGACCTTTCTATAAACAAAACATGGACCTTGCCATACTATATCAGTCAATTCCTTATTTCCAAATAAAGTCTTCCAATTCTTAATTAACATGCCCATTATAATGTAACTATCAATTGTAACATCTACCATAAAAGGCACATTTGAAACTGATGTTAAAACCATCAATATTTTGTCTTGGAATTGTGCATGATGACAATCCTTCATTCAAAATTGGAGGATATCTAATGTTTCTAACCTCAAAAGCAGTTCATATTGCCTTTTCTAGAACATCCCCAGGGTAACCTCTTTGAAAAAATAAACCTTTTATGAAGTTAACTGCATAAAAATATATATATATATATATATGTTAAAAGAGAAGCTCACTGATCAGTAGGAATGCTGTTTTTTCATAAAACCTGGATCCACACTTTTTTAATGAAAATAGTCATTTGTAAATGTTTTTTCTAATAATCTTGCTGAATATAATGTTAGCAGTTTCACTAAGGTCTAACATAACATCCAAAAAATTGAATGCAAAAAGTTGTAGTTGTATTTAAATATTCATAGACTTTGAATGTCATCTTTAGTACCATTCACACAAAGAATAGATCATCAGTAAATCTCTTGTAAAATGATACTTGATATGAAAATGGAGAGTTAAAAATAAACTGATTTTCCCAGCACCCCAAAAGCAAATTTGGATGGAGCTACCATCGCTGCCATTGCAATGCCTGTATTCTGTTTGAAAAAATTGTTATTAAATAAAAATTATTATGTAATATAATGTCAATCAAACAGCATAATAATTGTGTGTTAAAAATACCTCTGATAATCAGTACCACCTCCTTTCGGAATATAAGTGTAAAATGATGAAATAGCTAACATAAACATCAAGTCTTCTTTATCAGATCTAAAATGTCTTATTTTGTCTAAACAGTCCCACGAATCAGCAACAAAAGATTTTCAATTGTTTATCAAAGCTCGGAACGTAATATCTAAATATAAAGAAATGCATTCTGTTTCTAAACCTTATGTGGAAAGTACAGGTCTGTAAGGCAGGTCTTTTAAATCTTTGTGTAATTTGAGACCAGAAAACATCACTCCTATCCTTGATTTTTCCATAAATTAAAAATTTGCATGTTAAAATCAATATATTTTCTGATACAACAAATCTATTAATTCAATGTTTATTCTGTTGTATTTTTCCTATGGATGTTTTGTAGCTGTTTCATAGCTTTATTTTCTTCTTTGTTAAGATTAAAGAAAGATTGATCAATATTTTACCTAATTTAGTTCTAAATTCTTGTTCACAAATATTAAAATAAGTTTGCAAAATAGGAATTAATGGAGGATTGTAACATGATAGTTTATGTAAAACATTACCAGAAATGCTAACATTTTCTAACAAATAACTAAGGCTCTTGAGAAATAGGTGCCATGTATCATTTTGGATAAGCTCCGTTATGACCTTTTTCATGGTTGTATAAGGGTACTGGTCAGTCTGATGGATCTGGGTGTAATGTACCTCCTCCCCTTTGTGAATTTGTACTACTACAGCCTGTCATTGTAGGTTGGGGATTTATACATATGCTAGCATTTTGTTTAATATGACTAATAGGTTGTCGGTAGGTTTTCCTCAAATCCATTTTAAGAAACCATCAGGTTTCTTGCCTGCTCTCATTGAACTTCCTTTTTTATTGTGCTTGTGGCAACAGTTATCATAACTCTAATTATCTGTGGAATGTTTTCCCCGTCACTGTAGCATTCTAACATTTCACGTGCTTACTGTGAACTTTGCATATTTCTCTGCACACACATTTGCTATGTCCTGTGCCTGGGTGATCAGTTCATTGTTTTACTGATAACATCATACATTCACAGCATTTTCTTTTTTGTAAATAATACATTGTTACTGGTTTCAACCTGTGGGATCAAGATGGGATGGGATCCTATTAGAACTCCGAACACTTGAAATGTCGAATGTCATATGGTTGACACGATATGATCGACATTTCAAGAGTTCGAAGGTTAAACGTAACGGCGCCGTTCGGTGCAGAATGGGAGAATTTCCCTTTTCTGCACTGAAGTGCGATCTTGGAGTTGGTATATTTAAGTAGGGGGGTGGGGGGTGCAGGGGGGCTTGCACCCCTGCCTGCACCGTTAAGGTAAGTTTTTTTTTGTTTTATTATATATTCAAACTTTTAAACTTCGATCATATGTTGTCGAACATATGGGATTTGAAATTTAGAAAGTTTGAATATATAATATAGATGCAATGGGATCAGAGTTAGATGTATAACATCTATATATGGTTTAAGACTAAGGTTATTTTTGAAAGGTCAGTATTATTTCTTTATCATGTTTTATGACAAAAGAAGTGTATGAGTCACAATTTTTGTTGTTGAATTTATTTGCATGTTTGTATATTTGTGTGCTGTTATTATAGACTCATGATAGCAGAGTTTGATAACATTATAGAGGCTATTGATGCCATCCTGAACAGGATTATTTAGGTTATATCATTGATTCATTCATTAAAATGAAGTGTTTGCAGGCACTGTTGAAATTAGTTCATTTTGTCAAGTAAGAAAGTTAAGAGAGAGTGCAGCAAGACTGGCAGATTGTTTGGCAAAAAATGCTCTAGATTAATTAAAATGAGACACTGTTCTTGAGTCTAATGCTTTGCCAGAAAATATTTTTGAAGCATCATGGCTGAAAAGTACAGTAAGTAAAGCAGTATTTACATTATTGTCTTATTCAGGATACCAAATAAAGTCAGTGGGTCAAAAGTTGTTGGACATGCAAATATATAAACTATAAAAACTCTTGAAAATATTAATCTTGGATCAGAAAGTTAATTTGTTAAATATTCTGGGTAGTTTGGCTTGTAAGTAGTTGAACATGGTGCAGTATATTCACAGTACAAAACAGAACATGGCTCTTTTAAAGAACAGTTGCAGAGCCATCTAAATACTGTACATAGCTATATAGAGGATATCTTGTCTTACTGTGCTGATTTATATACCTATGTGGATAGCTTACCAGCAGAGTATTATATTCAGGTAAGTCCAGATGATGTGTCAGTAATACATTCTATTTGCAAAGCACAAGTGACTATCAGAAGTAGAAGTGAGCAATAATTGAAGTAAATGGAAAGTTCCCTTGTCACTGAGAAACAAACTACCAAAATAATAGGTGAATATTATCATCATTTTTGTGAAGCAAGACAAGTTTTGCATGTGTGTCTGAATAATATGATTAAAAGACAGTATTCTGTATTGCTTGCATTTGTGGTAGCTAATTTGTGTGTGCTAAATGCAGAGATCCTTATTAAATGCAAACTAGAGATTCTAGCTGATAGTGCTTGATGAAGAAATCTCCAGCTGAATACTGTTTTTGTGCCATTAGAAATATATAGACTCCTGGTCTCTCACCTTTTACAGAAGTATTTCAAAGAGTAGTTAACACAAGAATTGAAGACTTGTAATGTATTTGAACATAATTGATGACTTCTTAATCTGAGTTCAGAAATAAGCATGAGAATAGACTGGTACAGCTACTGAACACAGTGCAATTAAACATTTGAAATAATAATGACGTGTAAAATGAATAGATCATTTTCTGTCATCGGAGAGCATCTGATGTTAGATTCAGAAAAAGTAAGAGCAGTAGGCAAATGGACATTAATGATATTTTTGAAAATGATGCACTGCCTTGTAAAGGTGATACTTAACATGCCCAGGAATTGAGCTATGGACAAGAAAAGAGTTTTGAAATGCTTAAACTAGTAACAGAAGAACCTTGATTAAAGTATGATGTAAATAACCCAGTTATGTAACAAGTGCATGTAAGTCAGAATTGTATAGTAATTGTTAATTTATAGGATGGCAAAACAGATGCCTGTGGTTTGAGAGCATTTAAATATGCACACATGAAATATGCACACAGAGGGCAATAGTGTATGGATGTGAGAAATTCCATAATATAACTGTGGTAAGGAGTTACAAGTAGAAACAGACCATAAACTCTAGAAAGCATAGTTGAAAAAGTCACCTTAGCAATAAAAGATGATGTTGCTTCTTTATGACTTGAGACTGACATATAGCTCTGATAAAGAGTTACATGTAGAAGATATGTTGAAAATGGCATATTTTCCACAGCAGAGGGAAGAGACAGTAGAAGAATAACCGAAGAGTCATTGATTCCACAGTATCCTGTGACACAAAAGAAAGTGAAAGAATTTCAAAAATGCAATAGCACCGACTCGGAAGTGCTTTTACCATTGTGTCCTAAAATAATTGTCTTAATTTACTGTTTGTTTAAATGTATTTGATCATATGATGTTCTTAATAGCTGTCATGTGACTTTTCTAATATTTAAATATGGATTCATATTACGTTATCGAAACTTTAGAAGTTCAAACGCTATAAGGTCAAACCCATATGTTTGAACTTTTAAAATTTCGAAAACGACAGAAAAAAAATAAAAACAGAAAAAACCTACCTAATGGTTGTAAGCAGGGGCAAGCCCCCCTGCACCCCCCCACGTGGGGGGTTGCACCCCCAACAACCCCCGCTCTTAAAATATACCAACTCTGAGACCGCACTACAGTGCAGTAAAGGGAAATCTTCCCTTTCCGCACTGAAGGAGATCTCCGTTAACACGTTCAAACTTTGAAAAGTTCGAACATATGGGTTCAACCATATAGCATTCGAACTTTTAAAAGTTTGACAATGTAATAGGGAATCTTTAAATATCATATGGTGTTTAGTAGGTTCATTCTATACACGTCTAAGATTGTTTAGATGAAAGTGCTAAATTAAAACTGTGTTTGCCGTATTCTACTGCCTTGGACTGACATGCTTTTATCTGATCCTGTGTACTGAGAGTGAAAGCAATAAAAATGAATATGTTATTTATAACTAAGCATTCTATTTATATGCAGATTACGTCATTGGTAAATTTGGTGAAAAAGTCAACATTATTCATCTCACAAGCTTTATTAGTATAAGTCTCACAGTTTAAAGTTCTGAACATATCAGCAGATGTTTGCATGTTGCAGTCCTGTCTAGATGATGTATTTATCTGCAGAGTTCATTTACTTTTTCTCATTTTCTTCTCACTTTCCTGTAATCTCAATGCCTTTATTTCTTTTCTCCAGGCTCACTTGTCCTTCAACACAGATACACTTTGTTGAAATGATCGAACCAAAGTGTTTGCTGGAAGCTTGCCAAGTCTCTTCCTCCCACCTTTTGATGATACCTTGGCTTTGAGGACAGACAGAGACTAGTTGTTTGTGCCTGACATCAGCGATTACCTGAGAGAGACAAAATGAACTCTGTCAGAGGTCGGCGATACTACAAGTTGGTTCCAGTCTGTGGAAAAACTAACAAGAAAAATACTGATACCACTTAAAACCCAGCAATGAGAAAACGCTGCTTTCCATACTCCTGTCTCCTTGGAACTGCATCAGTGTTTTAATATGTCATTCAAAAAAGCAACAGATGTACTGTTCGCTGTTTTTAATCTTTTCTTTGCTGTGGTGCTTAGAGGACCAGAATGTAAACTTTAAAAAATTGACTGTGAAATGGAAGTGGGTGAACATACTTTTACAAAAGACAGGGTGCACTATTTTTGGTCGCATGTGCCTGGACTGTTATTAGTGTACAACAGGGGGAAAGTAGGGTCCGCTGTTACAGGGAAAGCCCTGCTTTAGCCTCTAGGTGTCTGTTTACAACACATGCTTACTTCTGAAAGTAACAGGTTCAAATTGTGTTGTGCTGGGTTGGGGTGATAGTCTGATACATTGCCAGGACACTGGGCGATCCCTGATTTAGTTAACTACAGTGTTTGTTAGCCATGAGTCATTATTTCTGTAGCTGCTTGCCAGCATGGGACGGTTGTGACATGTTGAGATATTTAGATTAATTGATCTTTCTTGCTGTTTGCTGATACTATTTACTGGAGTATTAATGTATCATTTTGTAATTTCATGCACCTGCGATATTTATGTGTTTCTATAACCTTTATTTGCTAATTAGAGCTCCTGTGTTATCAGTCCTCGTAATTAGTTTTGGTGCTGAAATGTAGCAAGGGTTCTTGGCAGAGGGAAGCAGGTGTCATCCTCAACACATTCTCTAGCAGAGGTATACTAGGGCTGTGCTTACCTCTCAGGATTTGAAGCCCCCCCCCCAAAAAAAAAAAACATTTCAAGTCAGCTGTTAAAACTTCATTATAGTCAACTCAGGCTTGCCCCATTCCACCTGAGCAGAACTTTTGTTTAGTTCACTTTATTTATAGTTCATGATAAAAAGCAAATTGTTTTTATGCAAGCAAACAGTACACACTGTATCTTGACAAAGATTATTGGAATATTGACACTGTAAGTTGTCAGACAAATATTTTTAAAAAATGTATTTTCAAACTTTTTTTCAGATGGCTCCATTGAGAACTGGCAAATTCAGTTATTTTGCTAACACTGTATATCACGATAAGGACAGAGAACTGATTTTTTGATGTGTCGCATAGAAGCCCATTTAAATGAAGCCTTCACTGAAGTAATAGAATGAATTCTAAGATGGTGATCTTCAGACATTGACAGTAACCTGTGCTTGAACTTAATTCTAGTAATGATTAGATGATGACAGATTCAGGACTCTTAAGAATAACATTCCACTCTGCACATACAATGGGTTGAGGTGCAGAAATGTATATGTTACATCAGTAAAGAGAGTTTCTTGTTCAAAAGAGATAACCGTTGATATACCAGTTTGATTTAATAAGTCCAAAATTGAACCCAGTCGCTTAAGCTGTCTTTCCAGTTTAACATGTTTACATCCTAGATAAGTAAAATGTAACCAGAAGGCTATGGCTTTTTTTTTGAGGTAAATATTTGTCTGTGCTGACTCAGTCCTGCAGCATTTAGGGAACAGATAGGTGCTTAATGGGAGCTTCCAAATTAACAAAAGAAAAAATGTGTTTACCATAGAAATGATTTATGATGAACTGTTTTAGGAATGTAATTCACCCACCCAGTCATATATTGAATGAAAATGGGTGGTGGGTAACGTGGAATTTATTCAACTGCTGCAGGAGGCACTGCTTCTTTTACCTCCTATTATATTATACGACAAACTCCAGAGTCAGGGCTTAATGCACCCCCCAGACATCTCAATATTTTTGAGGTCTTAATTTTTATTAATTACAATAACATGGTTAACACCATGTCAGTCTGTTTGCTCAAACCATGGTTGGTAGTATCATTTTGTAGGGCCTCAACAAGATTCAACTTGAAGTCCTTTACCAGTGAACCTACACCTGTAACCACATCCACCAGCACCATTTTCCACTCCTTTCTCATGTCACCTTAACACTGCAGGTTCTCTCATTCCTCCCCACCATCAGCACCACACTGTGTCCCATTCCAATGATCCATTTCTTCCCATCTCCCCATACAAACATGTTTTATGTGGTTCCCATGTAAGAAGATTTCTCTGTGCTTTCAGCTAGACAACTACCTAATACAGCTGATTTCTGTGTACTTGGAGTTTGTATGCACTTCTGAGTGCAAGGAAAGTCTGTTGAAGAACACAGCTGATATTAGACTGTGGGACTCTTTATCCTGTTAAAAAATGCTGCTCATCTGTCTAAATACCTACACAACAGTACTGCAAAAGCTTTTGCTGTTTTTAGCAGCTTTTAACAAGCTCAAAGTAAGATAGCTTACTCTTGTTAACTAAGAGGACCCCAACAACAGCAGAGTTCACCGGTGTCTAAAATCAGCTGCAGTATAAACTGTATCTTCCTGCAACAAAACAGTTATTTAATATTACTAAAAAATCACTAATTGTGTCACCCCAACCACCCCATGCAAGAGACCAAAGCAGTTACTGATAGATTTTTTCTTTCTATCTTTTTTTTAATTGAAAAGAAAAACTGCAGCCTACCATGGATAGGGGGTAACATTTGTTTGCTGCAGTGCTACCCATCTGCTTAGGCTTCATTACTATGACCTAATCCAGATTATTCCTATTTTTACTCTAGACTGTTACTCAGATTACTTGTTTTCCTCTATTATAATTGTTACTGTCTTTCATTGAAACTGCAGTCCGTTATGTATATGTTTGCTTTTCTTACTCGTTGAAAGTCTTAAAGCAAACTAATTGTACAAACAAAAACTGCTGCTGGCCTGTGTGAGGCAGGTCTGCCCTTCATCATCTGTTTATGGACAGTGCTGTCTGAATATCTGGTGGCTGGTCTGACTCTCACTGCATCCGGTTTTCAAGAGCTTGCTGTTTACCATCCTCTTCCCACTCTGGTGATCTTGCTGAAATATTGCCATCAAAATCTAGTCAACCTGGTTTAAAGCTGTTCCTCAAAAAGTTATCTAGTAGTATGTTGGGCAGAGGTAGCATTGAGAAGCCTACCTCTCCTATCACTTTGTACAAGTACTTCTTGACTGACTTGGGGGTGCCAGCAATAAACATTGCACAAGTGCCACATCTTGTAGTCACATTCATCCACAGAGCAAGTCTCACAAGATGGCTGATAAATCCGCCATTCTTTGGCATCAGATTCCAATTGTTTTGATTGGTTGTGAACTGGGTTTGGTTTAAAAACAGCACCGTTCATGCCTTTCCTAGAGAGCACTAGTAAAGCTGGCCAGGCATCTGCAGTACATATTATTGTAACAAAAAGTCAGCTGACATGAGATTAAGTTCCAATATTGACTTCCAGCTCTTGCATCTACCAGAACATGCAATCCAGGTCTGTGTCTGAGAAACCAAGGAACAGTAGCACAATCCTGACCTTTTGATCTAGTTAAAATTGGAAGCACTAGGCAAATTGCCATACACCAGATGTTATATTAGCTGCAGATTTTGAGAACATTTATGATCATCTACTCTCTTCACATGCATACAGATGTAGTCATGCACACATATGCACCCAAACTCATATATGCACACAAGCTCAAACACACATGTATTCCTGTGTGTTTGACAGGTTGGCATCTCAGGGGTTTGAATTCTAGCAGAAAGCTGCATGTCTGAGCACTGCATTCGGGTTATAGATCTCCAGTGTCTGGTACTGTCTCTTATTGGATTAAGGCAGTGAAATAGATCCCACTGAGCTGAGTTCCATTCCCAAAGCCTTCATGTGCACAATCTAACTGTACTGTTTCCTAGGTTATTGGTCCCTGCCCTAGTTGTCTTTGTAAAGCCTTTTGTGCAGTTCTTACTAGGTGAAGCAGTAAAAATGTACTTAAGTTGGATTACACTTGCTGTAAATGGAAACTGTAGTTTGTAAACCCTGTGGATCACGTCAGTTGCCCTGCTAGGCAGGGGTCCAGGGAAGTAAATAGTGTGGGAAGAAACAGCCAGGGAATTGTTATGGCTAGGCTTGTATAGGCCCTAGGGCTGATAACCTAGTATCAACCTATGAACCTAAACATATGATCTAAGTACGCTGAAAAGAACAAGAGGCCAGATACTAAAAGTCACATTTGTGTTGATTAACTGCTTTGATTGTACTGATATGTTATACTGGGGTAGGGGAGTTGGGGATAAAGGTGCATTTGGGGGCTAAAGGATTGTTAGTTTATGTGGGTTGTATAGCCGAGTGACTGACGTAGACATCATTAGCACCACTGGCATAGTCTCTGTTTACAACCTTGATGACGGCTAGGTTTGCTTCCAGGGCATAATTTACAATGTCACAGATTAGCACCGTTGTTAATAGAACTGAATGAAGGCATGTTGGTTTGAAATGTGGAACACCACTTAAGTAACATTGGGCATCATCTCTCTCAAGAAAGTGGATATAACCAGTTTATTTTCAGGAACAAATGTATAATTTGAAGTTGCTGATCTGCAGTGCATCTGAACTGGGTTACAAGTGGGTGATTCAGAACCAAATGCATGGTTTGCCAAACACTGCTTAAGTAAGTAGCATTGTTATTATTTGTGGGTGTCTTTCCATTTCTAAACGTCTTTGACTACTGATGTAAGAATAATGCTCTGGGCTTCTTTTATGGTAGAACAATGATTAAATTATGCTTAGCTTGGTGCCAACATGAGGGAAACATCCAGAGCCATAAACATCGTTTTCCATCTTTTTATGGATTTCTTAGGACACTTATTTATATTGATATTCTGCCACCTCAGCTCTGACAACTCACACTCTTCAGGATTCTGTTTTTTAAGCTTTCATCTTAGATTTACCTCCATGATATACTTTCAATTACATTGGTACTCACCAACTGTCAAACTATTCCATTAACTATACTTCTCAATCTGTAGACATAGAAAATATGAACAAAGGCCCTTAGGTGCATCTAGCCAAAAATCTGGACATCTTATTAGCATAACATTTAAATACCAAATAGTGCTTGACTCTTCTTGCTTCATAGGAATATAGGATGCTACTCAGAAAAACATTTAAAAAAACAACATGACAAAAATGATGGAAAATATATATGTATATTATCAGAGTCCATTTAAAATCTATAGACTTTTATGAACTGCATTACAAAATTCATCCACACAAGATCATTTATTTTTGCTTCTGAAGAAGGGAGATGTAAGCTGTGTGTTCTCTTTCTTTAAGTTATTGGTGCCACTAGTATATTGGTTATGCATTATTGTGTGAAGGGATAAATCAAGCCTGAAAATAGGGATATACCTCAAAAATAGGAACACCATGTACCGGAGTAAATCAGGCCTGAAAACAGGAACTTTTCTTCAAAATAGGGGCAGTTGAGAGGTCTGTCATTAGCTAAGCCAAGGAATGTCCATGTATCTATTGACATCAGCTTACCTACCTGTATATAAAGTCTGTGACAGGCAGAGTTCTAGGCTGCTGTGTTTCAGGTTATGACTAGGGAAGTCCACACAGTGACTTCAACCTGATTGTTTCCTTCTGTTCCCACCCCATATTTGGTGTTTACTTAGTTACCTCCATACTGTGGGTTGAGGTTCAGCTGATGCCACCTTTCTCTATGTTACACCCTGAAAGGGACTTCTACACTTTCTAGAATGTGCTGTCATGTTTTGTCCCATTTCTACTCATTGCTGAAAAAGCTGCTGTCTTTCAGGATTTTGGTGTTGCAGTTCAATATGTAGGTCTGAGTCCCAGAGGGGTGTGTGTGTGTGTGTGTGCGTGCATGTGTAGGTGTGCATAGGTGTGTATGTATGTCTGTGTGTGTGTATGTGTGTGTGTGTGTGCATGTGTAGGTGTGAGTGTGTAGGTGTACGTAGGTGTGTATGTCTGTGTGTGTGTGCATGTGTAGGTGTGAGTGTGTAGGTGTGCGTAGGTGTGTGTAGGTGTGTGTGTGTGTGTGTGTGTGTGCATGTGTGCGTAGGTGTGTATGTCTGTGTGTGTGTGTGTGCGTGCATGTGTAGGTGTGTGTGTGTCTGTGTGTCTGCATGTGTAGGTGTGCATAGGTGTGTGTGTGTGTGTGTGTGTGTGTGTATGTGCTTGTAGTATTACTAGGCAGTGTCGGAAACACTGAGTGAGAGAGAGTAAAATTTTAGTTGTGCACTACATCTCTTATTACTCAGTAGTAGTGAGCAGGGCTTGAGATTTAGACATGAATTCTTGCTTACTACTTTCAAGACGTCAGTATACTAGATAACATCAGTGAGGAAAAATCTGTCATTCAGACTCACCTTACAAGTATTCCAAGGTAGCAAAATGGTCACAAAAATGTGCTTTTTATTCGGCATTCTGAGATGGCATTTGTTTATTAATGTTTGCTGACTGGGATAACTCTACTAGGCATATCTTGTTCTTGGGTGAAACCCGAGATGGTGTTCTTATTGACTAGCCAGAACACCACTTATGTGTCCGTACTGGACACAACTATGATTTGTTGGTCACATTACTGCAGTCTGTTCTGTAACAGTGTATATAGGTTCATAGGTGGTTAGTAAACTATTGGCCCAAGAGCTGTTTAAGCCTAGCCAAGCTTACCCCAAATTTGCTAAAATATTGCTGACATGTCAGCACCTCAAGGAATTTTATGGTTACAACATAGGCTTGTACACTTCAAGCATTCACAGCTTTCCTCTGTCCATTAGGAACATAAGTGCCGAACGTGGGGTAAGTTTTTGATTTCATATCCACTGGTCAAAATTACGTTTGAATATGGTTAGGGATGAGCTTTGCTTCACATGGATGTGAAGTTTGTTCCAGAGATGGGGCCATTTTTGAGACACTTACCTGTTTCTCCAGCTTATCCTGCTTGTGTCACAGATGAGGTTTAGGTCCCTAGAATGGGCATTTCTGGTGCTGTTAGTTTTCTGGATGTGTAATAAATACATCCGTGTGGGATCAGAGGATGCCTTGTAGGCTACACATAGATCTCTGCACAGCAGTCTGTAGACTGAGCACAACAACATGGCTATGAAATGGTATGTATAGGACTTGTTTACTCCCTGTATTCCTTTTGTAAGGAATCTCTGTGGTCTCTCAAGCTGTTTCAAAAGCCTGGTTAGTTACATGCCTACATATATAGGTATCTTTAATGGATCTGGCGTTAGAAGTGAGTACGATTATAAATATAGCTTCAGTCTAAACAGAAAAAAATTCAAGTCTTGCATCTCAGGGTTTTGGAGTAACACTGACTACTTGGACCTCAGGCAGAATGGCAGCTCTTCATTTGGGTTTGGGAATGAGTTTCTGACAAAGAGGTAAAGAAACTGAACAGCTGGGAAGGGGTGGAGCTTGTTTTTCTCCACTTGTCAGGCTCAGAGCACTGCAGTTCTGAAATGCACATAGCAGAATTAGCAAACATAATTACTCACTAATAAAGGGATTTAGAAGCTCTATGATGTATTTGGCTAACTCAGGGATTCTCCAGTTACTGATTTTGGGTCCTGAGATTTAGGATGATTTAGGATGCAAGAGATTTGCACTGCTGAGATACAGCCAATCTTCTTGACCTTTAAACCAGTGTATCTGAACTTTCTGTTACCAGAAATGTGTCTGCAGAGCAGCTTGGAGCACTAATGCTCCTAATGTCTACTGGACACTGGTCATCTGATAGCAGAAGGTTTATAGGACTTGCAAAGGCTGCTGGGAAGTTTTACAAAGTTCAGCATACCTAACATTTGCACTTAAACAAAATTGCTAAAAGATATGTTTTGGACTTTGTTTGGGGGAAATAAGGGTTAGCTAATTCAGCGCCAAAAGATTTGCACGATATAAACTTGGCAGGCTTGGACTGGTTCCTACAGATTCCTGGTTGTGATTTTGTGCCCAAAGGGTTTGTCATATACTTCTTAATGCTTTTTCTCATCTACATTGACTGCCAGCCCTATGGGTTGATTTTTGAAGATTTAAGAATGTGGATTTTGTCTGCAAGTTGAAAAAATAAAAATGAAATAAAATTTTGAACTGTTTAAACTGGCCAGTGTTTCAAGCACATAAAATAATTAAGTTAAGAAATGGTTTTAATAGTAAGTGATTAATTTGTTTCAGCAAGAAAATGTTTCTGTTTTCCAAAGAAAAGCTAAAGTCATTTTAATGTTTGTGTTTGTATGTGTTTTCCGTTTCTCTGATTTTTAACATTTCCTTTTCAGCTCCAAATTTGCTGTAAAACTCATTGAAAATCAGTGATGAAGAAACATTTAGAGGAAAATGCAGAGATTCTTTTATGCCATATTAAGATGCTTGCCAGCACATGTGTTTATTCTCATGTTTATTCTGAAACATTTGATCTGTTTGATGCTGCAGTGAATTAGCTTTGTACTGTTCTTTGCCAGAAATGTTCCTTTTTTTTCTGTCAGAAGGTTCATTTGTTCCACTGTGGAACTGAATTTATTACTTATACCATAACTGTACATCGAAGTAGTTAGGTCACCTCATGCTCAGGAAGGAGTCTGCTTTCTAGATGGTGATCTGGAGAGGGAGAGGAAGTTAGAAGGTGTGATTACCTGCAAGATGTTCTGATGGTGGTTTGAGGAGGGTAACAATAGGGAGGGAACATCCTGTGTGACGCACTTCTTCTCTCTGCTTGAATGACAATTTGATGTTCTTAGGCCTTACAGTCACTTCGTAAGCAGTTACTTAGGTGGATATCTAGTGGACTAAGGAGGAGTGTATGCCTTCATTAGTGTGCTGTACATTTATACTTTGGCTTGAGTGACTGACCCTGAGGAAATACATAAAAGGGAGTGGAGAGATTGCATACAGTTCACAGATAGAAGGGTCCATTTTCATTCTCGATTATGAAAAAAATATCAGATTTGAAGTCAGTACAAAAGTCTGGCGTCTGCCACATTTGTGAGGAAAAATATTAGTTAAGGGAAATCATATATTTTAACTCATTCCATCCAAAGGAGCTATGGAAGGTTGTTTACACCTTCCTGTGGTTGCTTCTTGATCTTTTTGATAAAATCATGTTATATCCTTACAGTGCAAACAGAATTTCGTATCTCTAAAACCTTATGTATTATTAAGGAAATGTAAATAAGCTGTTCACTGCAAACTAATCTTTAATCTCAGTGATAGCATTCATTAGCCAAAACACACAGACTCTGCCGGTACCAATAAAGGCTGTCCCTCTTTGAAACTCTTCTGTTAGGAAGGGTATAAATAACTCCACAGGCAAGCTCCAGCAACATGATTTATTGAGCAAAGCAACACAATAAAATAGTAAACAGGAGATTGGGCGCTTTCATCTCCACTCGGGAGACTTCATCAGAATCATCTGCTGAAAGTAAACCATCCATCTAATATATGTCATCATTAACTATCATTGGTCAATAAATACCACCTTTGAAATGTAAAATGTAAGTGTCAACATATGTATTGTCCTAATATGTCCTAACAGAAGAGTTTCAAAGAGGGACAGCCTTTATTAGTACCGGCAGAGTCTGTGTTTTTTGGTTTATGATTCGTACAGTGTTTGCTATGGATTCATTAGGTCATATGCCTTAAACTGGATTTTATACATTACAGTAACGTAGCAAATATTCATTTTTATAATATTTTGTAAAATACGTAAAATATGTCAGTAACCACTCAAGCTGCGCGCACACACACACGCTGGCAGCAGCATCAGTTTACATGTGTGAAGCTAAGTAGTTTTGTCTGGCTTGATTTTTAAAATATTTAGAGAAATATGAAAATCATAATGCAAATAATTAGTATATGAACAGTATTTAATATCTCTTTAGTTGCACTAGACAGAGGTACAGTATCAATGCAGTTAGTCTGTCCATAATGTAGTTTATAAGTCTTTTCCAAAAGCTTTAATGTAGCATGGTTTTGGAATTATTAATGTATGTATGAACAGGCTGTATACAGCTTCATGATGCTACAGGGTGGCACAGTGGCAAAGAGGTTAGTGTTGTCACCTCACAGCAAGAAGTTCCCCAGTTTGATCCTCAGCTGGGGTGCCTTCTGTACGGAGCCTGCATGTCCTCCCTGTGTTCATGTGGGTTTCCTCCCAAATTTCCAAGACATGAAGTAGGTGGACTGGACACTGTAAATTAGCCATAAGTGTGTGGTGTGGAAGAACTACTGTAGCACAGCTAGCCACTTAGTGGTGTAGCCTTGGCCGTAGATGATTGTCACTGTTGAGGTGACACCCCAACCCTATGTGCAAAAATGGGAAAAAGGGGTTATGGATGGATGGATGCATGAACAGGCCATATCACCTAAAACTATCATTAAGGTGATGCCAGAGAAACACCTGGAGGCACTTCTAGTGGCGTTTGTCAACTACTTCTTTGAAATCAAGGCCAAAATCAAGACATTCTGGATGACCACGTTTGCAAATGATTGCAAGCTAGGCACAGTCACAGAAACCCTCCAAAGGAACATGTACCCTCCAAGAAGGCCTGACACAGATCAGTAAATGGTGGCAGAGACACAGTCTAAAATTCAGTACCAAGAAATGCATAATAGTATCCTTTGGAAAGACAGCTATCCATGGAAGATACTACATTGATAGTACACACCTAAGAGTATAGCCAGTGGTCAGGAATTTGGGAATGCATGTAGACAGTAACTTAGGCTTGGCCATCATGTACTTGTCTCTTATAAGACCAATCATTGAGTACAACTCTCTTTTCAACATGTGCTCTGACCAGACATGTCCAACAAGTACAGCATCTACAGAGGTTCATAAGAAAAAGAATACCTGTCATATACTATGCAGACTGCCTCAAAGCCCTATCCCTACAAATTGCTGAGAAGCAATCTATGCCTGGCCTAGAAAGCATCTTGTTATCCTGTTCTGATGAACCTGTTGCACACCCACAAAACAAATAGCATTGGAATTACTCAAATTACTCAATCTAGGGACATAAACCTAATCTGCAACATAAATAGGACATGTTGGAGGGACAGATATGTGTCCCAGAGACACCATCTCTGGAACAGGCTTCCCATTCAAGTGTAACATAGGCCAGTGGATATGGTCTGGCACCAATCTGGTGGTCCCCTGCCATAAACCATCTTTACAACAAAAGGAAGAATCTGTTGCAGAAAAGAGGAAAATCCCAGAATGCAATAAACTCCCTTACCAGCCTCAGTAAGAAGCTGAGATCCCTCATAAAATCCTCCAAAACTAGTTACGAAAATAAAATTGCCAAAGATTCCAAAGACAACCACAAGGCATTCTATAGCTATGTCAAAAATCTATATGGCAATGCTCAGAATGGCATTAAGTATACTGATCCCAAAGATATTTCCAATATCCTGGCAGATCTCTTCAGTACCAACTTCACCCCCTCTCACCCCCTAAAGGGCCCATCCCAATACTGAAAGATTGACAAATTCCAGTAATAACGGCCACACAGGTAAATAGTGCACTCTCCAAAGCTAAGAATACAGCATCCATGGGACCAGACAACATTCCAAGCTGTGTACTACATGAACTACAAAATGAACTGGCACCTCACCTAAGTGGTATGTTTAGTCATAGCCTCACCTCAGGCTTTTTGCCCACCGAGTGGCTCACAGCTACAATTATCCCACTCCACAAGGGGGGATCCATCTTGGATCCTGGTAACTACTGCCCCATCAGTCTGACGAGCCTGATCTGCAAGGCCACGGAATGTATTATCATGGAACTTATAAACAAAGACATTGGCAACCTTCAAAAACTGGACCCCACCCAGTTTGGGTTTGTGAAGGGCCAATCTTGTCTCCTGAACCTTATTGACTTCAAGTCAGCCTCCAGAGCTGTGGGCGAGGGTAAAGCAGTCCACACAGCATATCTAGACCTCGCCAAGGCCTTTGACACCATCCCCTACTCTGGAATCATAGATAAACTTACTAAGCTGGGCATTAATCCCTACGTCACTCAATGGGTTGCCAACTGGCTTACTGACAGAACCCACACTGTAAAAGTAGCCGACTCCAAATCCAGCTCCAGACAAGTGACAAGTGGAGTACCTCAGGGTCCAGTCCTGGGACCGCTCTTGTTTGGCATCTACTTCTCTGAAGTACAGGCCAACACTAAGGGACTCTGGCTAACAAAGTTTGCAGATGATTGCAAACTGGGAGCCATTATTGAATCCCCAAATGATGTGGATATTCTACAAAAGGGCCTTACAGAAATAGATGCTTGGTGCCAGAGCCATGGGCTCAAGCTCAATGCCAAGAAATGTATACTTATCCCCTTTGGGAAAAAACATGTACCCGTGAATTACCACATAGGTGGCAGTACACTAAACACTGAAAGTGTGATAAGAGACTTAGGGACACAGGTGGACAGTGGTCTCACCTTCAATAACATCACCACAACAGTCAGGAAATCCTTCTATGTGGCACACCTCATCACTAAGGGCTTTTCATCCAGAAAAAAGGAGGTCATTGTCCCACTGTACTCATCCCTCATTAGACCCATTATAGAATACAACACCCCATTTGGTATGTACCTCTCAAGACATCTGCAACAACTGGAAAGACCACAGAAATACCTCACTAAAAGAATCACAGGCTTAAAGCAGATGCCCTATGCTGACCATCTAAAAAAACTCCAGCTATACTCTGTCACATAACGTCTACTCAGAGGCGATCTCTGCTTAACATAAAAGGCCATGTCAAACCCAGAGCTGTTGGACATGCTACACTTAAAGAAATACCAATGACTCAGAGCTACATGCTCCAGGGATCTAAACCTTGTCATCACAATGAGCAAAACATGCTGGAGGGATAGGTCCCTGACCCAGAGACTCCCCACACTCTGGAATAGACTGCCCATACATGTCAAGCAAAGTGCCTCTTTGTCACTCTTCAAAAGGAAACTTGATGATTGCATGGGAGATAGGAAATGCACCCCAGGGATCACATCAGTCACCCTGCTAGACAGGGGTCCAGGGAAGTAAATAACGTGGGAAGAAATAGCCAGGGAATTGTTATGGCTAGGCTTGTATAGGCCCTAGGGCCGATAGCCTAGTACCAACCTATGAACCTATGTCTCTAATAGATAGAGGCAGCCTCTAAATGCTTTCTCACCCTTTCCCATATACCCTACATATACCCCTTAAAGTAAATACCATCACAAGTAAGGCTTGTGTGCAGTGTCAAAACATCTAACAAAAATGGATGCTGCAGAACAGTATTTAAGCACACACCATTGAGAATCCAAAGAAGAAAGTTCACCACCATCAGGAATCCAAAGAAGGAAGTTCCTCACCATTGAGAATTCAGAGAAGAAAGTTGACCAACTTGTGAATAGTCAAAACACAATTTATTCCAGAAAATCTTACTAAAACTCAAGAGTAGTCAGTAAAATATTAAGTAAGAAAGTACATAAGCAGTAAGAGGATTTCAAACTTGCTTTCATTCATTCACAGCTGTGGACTTCATCAAAACAAAGCAGGTGATTCATCAGCTACTCAACAGGGCCTGAGTATCGGAATAATTTTGTGATAAAGCTTTTCTTTTTTTTTTTTTTTTTTGCAATATAACACTGAAGCTTAAGCAATAAAATTAGTTATTTTCATTCTGCCACTGTGACAATTGTTTATTTTTACCACTGCTAATGCATACCCCTAAAATTAGTGGCTGTTGAATCACCTGCTTTGTTCTAATGAAGTCCAGAGTTGTGACTGTATTACTGCTTAACATCTTTTGTTGCTTCTTATTTTTACTGACTTGTCATGAGTTTTAGTAAGATTTTCTGGAATAAATTATGTTTTGACTCTCCACGAGTTGATGTACTTTCTTCTTTGGAGTCTCAATAGTGTGTGCTTAAATGCTGTTCCATAGCACCCCTTAAAATAACCCTAGGGTATCAGAACTTTTCAGATACATTTGGGAAGCATGGCTGTGTGTAAAAAATCCTCATGGGGTCATTAGCCTGGTAAACACCTTTGAATTATAGATAACTATGCTTCTACATTTCTGTCAGATAACCTGAACAAGGGATTATTAATAACATCATTACATAAGGTAATTGCTAAGGAAAACACTTGTCTGTCTTCTGCTTTCTGTCACCTTTTGCTATCAAATAATATTTCAGTGTACCTGCCATATGCTGTCTTAGTATAAATACTACACGGGCAGAGCAATTAGGTTTCTCGCACCACCACTTGTGTCATGTCAGGGTTCAGGAACGAACAGCCCCTGATAACTGAGTTCCACATTTGTAGCATTAATTAGCCCTTCTATCATACTTGTCTGGTGGGTCTCTGAGCTAAACAGGGACTCATGCATAAGTTCTTTCTTGCTGCTCACCAGCACAGATTATCATGTGTCCTGAGTGTTATTTGATTCTTCTTGCATCAGCATGTTTTCTTATGTTGATGTCCACCTTATTTCTTCCATGTTGACCATGGCCTTGTTGTGAGTATCTTCCTGTTGGAACTTCAGAAGTATGATGAATGGATGCCCTGTAGGCTGTGAGTATTTGCTTAAATGTTTCCAGTGAGCAGTTTTGAATTAAGCCTTTTACTTGAGCCTTTTCACTATCTCACTAGGTTGTGGCCAAAGTGGAGGCAAGATTCTGTTTAATTCCATCACTTTCACAAAATTCATTAAACTGGCCATTGTTAGTCCTGGTATGCCAAACGTTTCAAATATTTTATCAGGATCTAGAAATACTACTTGTCAGGATAAGAAAACTGATGCTTTTACCATAGGAAATGGTATCCCTGAACTATCCGTCAACCTATCATAACTACAGTTAACTACACTTTTTTTCAAAAAAACTACTTAAGAATCACCTGTTTAACAACTGTCTCTGCCCATGCTCTAACACTGGCTAAGACCATTCTCCTTCTCAATTAGTATCCCACCCAACATCCTTCCACCGTTAATGCCCATCATATGTAACTGTATAATTTCTCTTTTACTAGTCCACACCCTTTCTCCCCCCCCAAACCATTAACTCTTTTCATTCCACATTCCCCTCCTACTCAACCTGGTAACATTCTCACTCTTCCCCTTCACTCTAACATGCCTTCTTTTACACTGCTCTCTGTCTACCTAACCCTTAACTTATTACTGTAATTCCTCTCTATTAACCTAACCCCATATTCCCCTCCTCTTTGTCCATCTATTCCTCAACACTAGACTTTCTCCAATCATTATTTCTCATCTTGCTTCTTCCCTATACGTACCCCACGCATTACTTTTTAATAACTAACCTCATATCACACTTTTTCCCCTCCTCTGTAATTCCTCTCCTTTCCTCTCTCACCCCTGTTCTACATAACCTACAAAATAAGCATACTATAATAATTAATACTCATTTACAAATCTTCCAGTATATTTACATCTGAATCATATAATCTGTAAAGTCCACTTGTTTTGTGGATTTGCCTTCCTTAAGAAACCTTAATGCCTGTATGTATTGTAAAATTGTTTGAACTAATGTATGCTTAAATATGCATTCTATTCATTACTGTTAATTTCATGGTATGTACGAATTGCACTATTTTGTTGTGCAACAAGTTATTGTAATCGATGTAGCTATGTTTGTTTGTGTCTTTCAGCTTTTCCTGGTTAGGGGTCACCACAGCGGAACTCCGGTCCGCTAATGATTGGTAGTGGATTTTTACATACCGGGTTACCAGCCCTGATGCACAACCTTCAATGAAGGTACGCCCCATTCATGTATGCCTCCACACAGAAGACACTCTAGCTGAGAATCGAACGGGACAACATCTTGCTATGAGGCGATAATGCTATCGATGTAACTATGTAATTATGCTAATTGTCTCTGGAGCTTTCCTCCCTCAGGCCTCTGATGAAAATGGGCTCATACCCAGTCGGACTTTCCCAGTAAACAAATGTCACATAAAAATAAATCAACACAATTTTGATCAGTCATCAGATATAATCTGCATTCATTGTTATGCACTGTCCCATTGGAATCACTATTCAGATTGGTTCGTGGCTTTCTTGGGCATTCACACATTTGTATTTGACCAGGTTTATTTTTGCTTTACATTAGCATGTTATACATGCAGTATTTTTTCACTATTCTTTGTTTTTTCATGTTTTCCTTATTTCCTGTTCTGCCTATAAATGTTCATGTCTCCTTCCCAGAATCCATTTCAAGTCCTCTTTATATGAACCATGCTAGACATAAGGAAATTATGTTGTTTTCCCATCCCATTGTCTTACAACAGCTTGTAGTATGAGTTATAAGTATCTTACACACCTTCTGCATGAGGAGTGCTTGCATTTTTTCCTGAATGGCCATTATATTCATTTCTCTCAGAGCTTCTTTTAAGTTATTCACAGCAGTTACACAGCTTCAGCCAAAGAAAGATAGCTAAATTGCAGGTTTTGGTACTGAATATCAGTTTGTAGTCTTAACGCATGCTGAGACACCCTCTCCACATTTTACCTGAAGTGTCAAAACTATCACTGCAATCCAGGAATTGTTAATTTACATTTCAAAGAACTGTTTCTATTTTTCACCAGTGTCTACAATAGGAACATGTGTGTGTGTGTGTGTGTGTGTGTGTGTGCACGCACGTTTATCCTGAAAGTTGGGAAAATGTGCTTGCTGTTTTTGTTTAAGGTATTTCACAAACACTATAAAAAATGCAACCACTGTGTTTTGAATTTGTGTTGTTACGAGATTTTTGTTTTAAATTGAGGTCCAAATACTTTCATACATTACATTTTCCTACTTCTTCTGGCTAGCTGTCAACTTACATCCATAATCATTGAGCAGAACAAATTAGTTTCCTGTGTTGTGTATAAGACTGAAATGCTACTGTTTGTAAAATTGTTACAGTTACAGAAAAGAATACCTCTTAGAAATAGATCACTATACTGTATGTGTGTATATATATATATATATATATATATATATATATATATATATATATATATTTCAGTTGTCCAAAGTTGGACATTCTTACCAAAAACTGAGATTTTGCATAACAAGCCATGCCCTTATCCAATGAAAATAATTATTCTAATCGTATTACCAAAGTAAAAACTATGATGTGTAATGTTGGTTGTTTATACCTCTTCATATTATATTACCTTTATTTAAATGTAGTATCACAGTTTTCTACAACATTTAGAGAAAAGTCAAAAAATATTTTTCTTTAAAATATCAAGACATTTGCCATTTTCATGTTTCCCCAAAGAAGGCAAAACTGCTTAAATCAAGACTACCTTGCTGAAAGATTAACAGAGGGTAACCCTATTAGCAATGTGCAGTGATATGTTTTCTCTTACAAAGGCAGTGGAACCCAGTGTCACAACAAAGCTGCTGTTATCAGTAGGACTGATCGCCTTAATGCCTAATTGCCACTGTATGACTGTGGGCAGTACCAAACAGGAAAATGCTACATATTTCCCTATGTCAGTGGTATGTGATACAAGTGGAGCCATATTCCTCTGCTAAAACAGATGAGACTTTATGCGTAAAAAAGGTAGGTGAGCTTCCCTTCCTTTGACTCCAAGGCAAGGAAATGAAAGTTTTATAAAGAACAGCCATTTTTCTGGTACTTAAACCACAACAGAATCACATTAAAGGGATAAAAAAACACTAAGGGTTGAGTTAAACTGAAGGGGGGAGGCTTACCTTGTACATGTCATTTGCTGAAGATCATATGTTTATCACCGTCATTACTTTGTTTAATATGTTAACTGCTATTTCTAATCTTTCCTTATTGTCATTCATACTTGCATTACAGGCATATGTATTACTTTCTTTATTATAGCTGACTTCATTCTCTCCAGCTGTTTCATTGTTTTCTAATATATTGCACGTTTGATCACTCTTAACTTGTCAGCTCTCTCTCTGTCTTTGAAATCTGCTTTCATCACTCATACTCCTGCACATTTTATAAAATGCTTAAAAATGTATATAAACATTTCAACACTCCAGTGGTGTTGCCTGAACTCACACTATACTTTATTTTTATTTGAAAAATGACACATGATGCTGGGTAGAAATTAAATAAATTCATTAAAATAAATAATATGCAGTCTTCTAAATGTTAGTCCTTTTTTAGAGGAAAACTATAATACTTGTTTATATGGTCCAATTAAACTTTTGCCAATAATTATTATTTATTTAATTAGCAAGTTATTGATTATACAAAGAAAAATTATCTAATGGTATAAACTATATTTGTCCAGTACTTGTGGACACTTTCATGAACAAGATGGGTATTATCTGTTTTTCATAAGTTTACAGATAAGTACCAGGCTAGCTGGCATTGAGGGTCATTTTAAGCCTAGCAAATTTTCCCTTTATGCTTAAATTAACCCATCCCATTTAGTTAGAGACTGGTAATACCCATCCCATGGTTGACGGTTACATATTACCCCTAATGAGAATAACTGGGATTCTACCATAGATAATTTGAGGGGACACATGCATGGGGTAATGCATTAGGAATGGTCTCTGTCCATTAGTAGTACAGGGGCAGTTGTAGGGTAAATTTTCTGTTTCCCATCCATAGATACAAGTTATGCTTGAATATGGATGGGGTGAACTTTGTTTAATGTGGATTGGGAATCTGTTACAGAGCAACAGGTATCCTCTGTGAGATGTACTTCTCCCTCCAAACCATTCTGTTGATGTTGCAGAAGAGGACTATATCCCTAGTCCGAGTATTTCTAATGGCATTTCACTTGCTGATGTACAGTAAATCCATCACCAATAGGGCAGAGGATGCCTTGTATGCCAGGCACAGCTCACCTCTTAGCAATCTGTAAGAGAGTGTAGTGACAGGTTATTAGTTGGTCCATGCAGGACATGTTTAGTCCTTGTATCCTTTTAGTAAGATATCTCAATTGGTGTTCCAGTGGTTGCACCTGTCTGGACAGATACATGCCATGGGAGGTATTACATTCAATGACTGACCTAATGAGGGCTAAGTATAGGGGGATAATGACATCCCTAGATCTAAACACAATCCCTTTGTTTAAAAGCCCTGCAATATAGAAGGATTTTCTTACAACAATGGACACTTGTTGGCCAAAAGTTATTTCACTGTTCACATAAGTTCCCAAATCCTGAAGAAGTGAGTCAGCTCTCAGGCTATATTGTTAATGTGGTATCTCTGTGGAATAGAAAGGATATAATAATGCAATTTTTGGCATTTAGTTTCAGCCTATGATTTTGGCACCACTAATTTATTTGTTATGTATTTATTTTTTAAAAGAATCCACAGACATCATCATCAGCAGTGGTTTGGAAAAGTATACAGTACTGAGTTCATATGTTTGCTTACTGCTATCATTTATCATGAAATATAAAACATACATATTTTGTTGGCAACAGGCTCAGGATAGTGCAGGTTTGTGGATGTACTGATTTGGGTCATTTCACTTTATTTTACTTCAGTACATTTTCTGTTTACTTGCGGCTTGTTTCACCATCTGTCATATCCTGGAGCTCCTCCTTGGCCCTCAGTACCACCCAGTCCCTGTCACTTGTCCTACTTATCTTTTGGGGCCAGGTTTTCCCTGAATGGGAGAAATGTTGAGTGCAAGTAGACTAGGGGAAGGGGGTAAGGAGGAGATCTGGGTGTCCTGCTACAGCATCTTCCTGAGAACATCCAAGGGAATTTTTGGAATACTGGGGTAGGTGAACCCTAATTGGTGGTGCTTAATAACATCATGCCCCCAGTACATACAGAATTATCGTGCAGCATTTCCTCAATGCTGATCTAACAGCAATGTGCAGAGTGATGACAGCACCATTGTATGGCCATCAAAGAGTGCTACCAATAACAGGCAGAGACCCCACCATCTCTATAAGAAGGACTGAGCTGACAATTGCCACTCATTCCCATCACCAGTGTCCTGTTCCTGCAATGCCTGAGGCAGTAATATTGGTTAGGTTAACTGGAAAGCGACTAGGAAACCATTTATTTCTCCCTCTATGGCACACAGCCAGATGTTATTCATTAGGTTTTTTATTTTGGTTACTTTGTTATTTGCTTTCCGGTTCATGTGTTATACTTATTCCCTGGTTCTTTTCTGTATATCACTTTTATATCTATTGCCTAGGTTCTGTAGTTCCAATATTAGTTGTGCAGATTTAGCAACAGCGCACTTCACTTTCCTTTAACGGTCCTTTGAGGCAGGACACAGTTTTTTCCTAGTCTGTTTCATTAACTCCTGCATTATTTGGGTGGATTGCCCCATCCCCTCATACTGTATCTTTGAATGGGCAGCCTTGATATTAGCTATAGTTTTATGTCAGTACAGTTTATAAGTTCTCTAGCTCCTATTTATCCTGCTTGTTAACTTCGCATTGTTGACCCTTCCGTCTCATTTTCTGACATTCTCTTAGACCCTCTCACTACTACTGTTTTCTGCTGTTATACATTCCACTCCCTCACTCCAGTTAGTGACACATTTTTATCCGGTTTAAATCGCAGGTATACTACTGTTTTTCTCTCTGTTCACCTCCTTTGAAGCCATCTCAGGACTCACAGCTTCCTCCATACTGGAATTAGTTCTTTTCCTTTCCATTTTTTGCCACCATCAGCTACTCCCTTCATAGGTCAAAGACTGGGTCTTGTTTTATGTTAACATTCTTGGTTTGCAAAACTGATTTGTGTAGTTTGCATTGCTGCACCCCATTTCTGTTTCTCACACATACAGATCTGTCCTAGTTTCACACCCTAAAGTGGTGGTCCCATGGGTTGGACAAATCATTTTCCTATAATATTTTCATGTGTCCAACTTGCTCACCAGAAACTGCAGTTTTCTGTCTTGCTTCATTAAAGCTGTTGTTTCCCAGGTCTTAACATTCTTTTCCCCACGCTATTCCCTCATGCATTTGCCTCTTCCCTGGAATCAATTTTCTGTCTTATATCTGATGCTGCCATTTCAGTTTTAGCATCCCATATTATTTAGGGGTTTCTTTGGAGACCTGATCACTCCAGACCCATAGCTCACATATGGCAAAGCCATTTTCTGCGTAAATGCTGAAATTCCCTTCATATTAATTCATTCACACTTGCCAGCATGCAGTTAAGAAGGCATCAGATTTCTGTGTTCTAGCAAGCTGGGTAGTAAATGCATGGTGCTCTTTGAGTCACATCTATGATTACAGGTGAGAAAAACTTTTCAAATTAATGAAAGCAGCTTTTTACCCAAGTTCTTTAATTTTAATTGCAGTATTTTACCCTAGTTCTTGAATTTTAATCAGTGTTTTTACACCTGTTCTTTCTCACATCTAAGCTGCTTAATCATGGCATTGAATATCACAGATTTAGTACCTACATTATAACAATAGTACTGTGTGGTCTGCTTTTCAAGCACAGCATGTGTGAATGTAGTAAGGCAATCCACAGAAGTAGCATATAAGAGTGAAGTGAAACACAGCAGGATTGGTGCTCTACGAATGAATAAGTTAAGGAACAAATCCCATTAACTGCAACACCTTTATATTACTATGATTAATCATGCTTTTCCATTTTTGGACACAGTGGCGCAGCAATTAGCATTGTCACCTCACAGTAAGAGGTTTTCTGGTTCAATTCTCAGCTGGGGTGCCTTCTGTGCGGAGTCTGTATGTCCTCTCTGTGGTCGTCTGGGTTTCCTCTGGGTACTCCTCAGTCAAACACATACACCAAATGTCTGAATCTGTAGTTACTCTCATACTGAGCAGGATTACTATCAAAACAACACATCATCAGTAGAGTAAAACTAATCTGTCTCATGACGATCTAATCCCAGCTCACGTTCCCTATTAGTGGGTGAACAATCCAACGCTTCGTGAACTCTGAATTATAATGATAGGAAGAGCCGACACTGAAGGATCAAAAAAGCAATGTTGCTATGAATGCTTGGCCGCCACAAGCCAGTTATCCCTGTGGTAACTTTTCTGACACCTCCTGCTTAAAACCCAAAAAGCCAGAAGGATCGTCTGGTCCTGCTTTCATGGTCTGTGCTGCCACATTCCAAAGACGTGAAGTAGGTGGATTTGACATTCTAAATTGGCTGTATGTACGAGTGCGCATGTGAGTGAGTGGTACAAAGGAACTACCATAGCAGGGCTAGCCACCTGGCAGTGTAAACCTTGGCTCAAGATGATTGTCACTGTTGAAGCGATACTCCGAACCCATGTGCAAAATGGGAAAAAAGGGTTGTGGATGGATTAATTATTTGTATTCATTTTTCTGGTAAGTATTTTCAGTACCACTCAGATAGGGTGTGTCATTATTCTTACAGTCATTTTCAGTCTGTTATGGCATGGACTCACTGATATATTTAAAGACAAACGTTTTCCTACTGTAGTTTTGTCTTCTTCCATTGGAAAAGCTAAGTTTTGAGTAGTAGGTTTTCAGTCCTGACAATACTTCGTTTTGTCTGATGAAGCCTTTCAAACAGAGATGAAACTGTGTTGTGTTCATTTCTCAAAAACTGCTCTTCCACCTTTTACCAGTCATGTATTCCTAGCAGGTCCAAGCCTTGTAACGTTCCATTGCTGATTTCTCCTTGACACCGTGGCCCAACCTACAGCTTATGTCCTCCTTGGATTCAAACCTAAGGCTCTGATTGGGCTATACTTTTATTAAGACTCTTGTGATCGGTTGACTTAGGACCATCAGTGGTACCCCTGTGCCAAAGTTCTGCACTAACCTAATTTATCTCACAGCTAAGCTCCTTAAGCAGAATTCAGTAATTACACAAAACACCCCAAATTTTAGTAATTCTGCATCTCTGCATTTCTGTTAGTGCAGATTTCATAAACTTCTGTTTGTTCCAGCTGAATCAAAGCATTTTCTTTCCTACACTGAGCCATGAATAGAGTGTCCCTACCTCACAGTACTTCTGAATGGGTCATATCCTTGCCTCTGGTTGGTCCAGAGTGAACTTTCCATTATGTGCCACCAAACAGTTCATCTTCTTTAGCTCACACTTTCCAGATACCTGATTGGCCATAGTTCCCACAGTTACCACTCTCTGGTCCACTCTCTAATTTTAGTTCTACCCTCTAACTCTGAATGGGTTACACAGGTATACCCACTGGTATTTTCCCCAGGAATTTGTAATGGTCAGGGTCCAGTTTAAATTACTTGGCACTCTTTTTCACATTACGTTCACCATCACCTACTGGATGCAGCCCCTGATGAATGACAATAGCTGACAACATATTTTTAAACCATTAAGAATAAAAATCATTTTTGGAATTTAAAACATACAAACTTATAACAGCTTAACAGAAAAATGCAGAGACAAATGTAATATAAAAATTCAATTGCAGCCCTGCTAGTAAAGGTACAGATATTTAATTGAAAACAATAAATCCACAATACAATGCATACATTCAATATAATGCAAAGACTTCTTTAAACATTTAATACAAAAAATGAGGTCAAATCATGTGGTCCAACTAATTCAGAAGTACTAACAAAACTTTATGTACAATTCATATAAAATATGTAAACAGTGAAAACACAAACAAAAACATATAAATGTAACCAGTGTGTGAGACACCCTGAGCAAGAACTCTACTTCTGTATCATTCAGAAAAGGCATTCAGTCTTACAGCTGGACATAACTCTACCATCTAAGTTGTCTCACACACAAAAATGACTGCCGGGTCTTAGATATCTGCCCTACTGATCTAAGTGTCCGAGTTGCAGACTGAAACTTTTTTTTTTCTGGTTCACCAATTTTCTTTCAAAAACTATTTTTGACCAATAAGAGGGAAATAATTTTCTCTCTTCTTCCTTTCTATAAAATAGTGGATTGAAGGTCTGTATGTAAATTCAATAATTTACTAATTCCTGATTTATACTTTCTGTTAATCCAAAAACGTGAACACTTCTATTGTAAAGCCTCTGTTGTTTGGACAAAAAATGTGACATCACCTCTGTACAAGCTTCTGTAGTCCTGCCCCTTAGGTGTCCTCCAGTATTTAAGTTTCATGCAGTACTCAACAACCAACAGGGCAAACAGTCTATGTCACAAAATATATGAACTGTCATTGGCTAAAGCTAGTTAACTATAAATTGGCCTACATCTCTGACCATCTGAGTCACCCTGTCTTTTTTTTGACCTGAAACTGACTGATCTAGTCTTTTTCCTTTCTTTATTGTAAGCCTTTTCTATCCATTTAACTAAATGGTTCAGGATGAAGGCTTGAGAAGCACTTTAAAAATCACTCTCTTTGTTATTACTTCTGTTTAGCAGTTCCATCTCTGCCTAATGCCTCTCAGATACTCATTCAGTCAGTTACATGAGAGCACTGTTATTATTTGTCCCAAGTCTGACCTACTGCTGTCTGCTTGATCTTGTTTTATGAATCCCTGCGTCCTGTCATGCAAACGTTTATTGTTAACACCAAAGTCTGTGAGACTGAGACTGAGTGAAATCGGAGTTAACATATATAGATATTTAGGGGGAGTGTCTTAACCCACGCAAACATAGTTGTGTTAATTTGTAATGTGTTAGCCTTTTTCATTTATGGCTGGTTGAGTGGTGTGTTGATGTTTAACAATGAATCCCATTCAGTGTTCTCTTTGTACCTGGTGGCAATGAAATCTACATTTACATATATGCCTGCTGGTGCACATTCTCAGTGTTCCTGCTCCGGTGCAACATTTCTTGTATTAAAACTAAAAAGAAAATAAAGATATTCAGATACTGGAACTGACTGTAGCAACTTCTCCCTGATCAGGCCATTGAGTTTGCCAGTGTGTATGACTACTCTTGACACAAAGTTATGTAAATGAGTACTTATACAATGACTGGCTATTAGTATTCAAAAACGAGCACGCTGACTGGCCAGCCCAACCAGCATGCCCATTGTAAATCTGAGAATATACTAACGGAAAACGTCTAGTCGCTCAGACTTTTTCCCATTAGTATGTCTCGTATTTTTTTTTAACTTTTCTTTCTTTTTTTGCAAAAAAAAAAAAAAAACGGAAGACCTGAAACAAACAAGGGAGATGACACAGACAAAAGTAAGAAGATAATCAGGTACGTTCTGCAAAACTAAAGAAACTTACCTATTTATCCTTTTATTTTGTCTGTCCCGGCTCTCCTGAACGTAAAAAGTCTCCCGATTTCTTTTTTTATTTTCAATTAAAAAAAAAAAAAAAAAAAGCAACAGAGATCTTCCTTTTTCCATTGCTTCCTCTGCACAGCACTGATGTACTGCATACGCATGGGAGCACACGTCCCATATGCATGCGCAGTACATCAGAAAAAGCCCCAGGATACCAGAAAAATGTGGAAGGGCAGCATGGAGGCATTATACAAAGACATTATTTAAGAAAAGTAAGTGACTAAACCACACCAACTGTGGATAAATCTTCAATAAACCACACCGATGTCATCCGTTATTGCTTAATTAGCAGAGTTTGTCTATGACGCTCTAAGGACAGTATGCACTGCTGTTTGTGTATTATTCATGTTAGTATTAAAGCTTGATGAGCTAAAGCAACAAGTTTTCAAGTGCATTTTGCAGGACTGGAACAATGATAAGCAGCCTGAGTAATAATGTGCTAACTAGAAAGACAACGTAAACTAATGTCAAAGTACAGGAACACATCGCAAATAGAAAAAAGGTACTTATAAACAATGTGTGGGAAAACAGCAAACAATTTCTAAAGACTGTGATAATAAGATGTCTTGTACACTAAGCGGAGGAGAGGAGGAGGAAGGTGACATTAGGAAGAAAGATTTAGGACACAGTAGTCGAGTGGGGGTGAAAAGGTACAAGGAAATGGCAATACAGATTTGCCCAGAGTGGTTAGACAAAGAAGAAGTAATGCAGCAAGAATAAATAGCACACAGATGAGGGAGGATAAGGTAAGATGCAAAAGCAGGTGGGACTTGGGAATGAGGCAGAATAAGTGGTACATGACTAGGGAAATGGATAGTTATAATGGGTAAGAGTGAGGGGTGTCTGTCAGGAGAGAAAGATACAAGAGCAGTCAGAGAGCATGAACAGAAAGAAAAGTTGCAGGTAGCCAGTGTCAAGAATACTATAGAATGCAAATGAATGAAGAACTGTGTTCACAAGGAGGAGTAACAAGCAGATGGAGACATGATTTATGAGTGCAGAGAAAAGGCCATTCAACAGCTTTGAGAGTATGCAGAACAGAGCTTCACAGATTATGAAGGTAGGGCAGGTAGCTAGACAGTTGGAAGTAGAGAAATAAAATTGTTATGGAGTAAGATGAAACATACAGAGAAAAACAATAAAATGAGTGATAAAAGAGCATAACAAAAACTTAGCTTGAAGACTGGAATATTATCAATGTGATTAATTGTGTATATGTAATGAGTGGAATAGAGCTTGCAGTAATTATTCATGGCACCTCCAGAGGTGAAACAGTGGAACACATTATAGGTAAGTGTGGGTGACTTCTACAATAATAGTAGTTCTAATCATTTTACTCTTCCACTGCAAAAATGAAGAAGCCTAAGTGAACAAAGGCCCCATTGCTGCTGGGCAGAGCACATCAGATTCCCTACATGGTGAAAGAATGGACAGTCGGAATCCATCCACTGCCACACCAGTATAGATATTCAGTGATGTAGATTCAGTGAGCTAGTGTCACTGGCTCAAGAGATAGCACACCAGTATGCCAATGATGCTGGAAGATCAGAAGGCTGTAGGCTGCATTCCCACATGAGGTACTTTGATTCATTTTCCAGTGCTGACACTGTAGTACAGCATAAGGGGGTGCTGTTTTTTTCAAATGAGATGTTAGACTTGGGTCCTGCCTGCCTGAGTTGATGGAAGCTCAGGTATATATAAAGGATTCCATGATACCTGTCAAAAAAGTAGTGCACTTTCATTCAAAATTTGGTAAACAAATCTTCCATTTGTAATAATAGTTAATCTGTTCGAAGTAATTGTCACTCAAAAACCTGTTCTTTTTCTACAACCTGAGATTTTCAGTATAAAATGACAAATATATTTATGCATGGCTACATGATTCTACATCTAAATATTATGTTATATACAAAACAGCATCTGTTCAGATTGACCCTATACTAGCAAATCACATTACTCTGCCACTCTTTTTACTTACATGGGTGTCAGAGTAAGGATTAAAGCTGTTTAAACCTCTGCTGTTATTCTGTTTTGGACAGTTCCAGCCACTGTCACACTATAGTAAATGCCTAGATCATAATGGTGTTTAGAGGTGTAACAAAATCCTGTTACGCATCTTTTTATGCTAGAAAAGTACTTAATAAGCCTGCCTTTTCCCAGATTTGGACTGTAATCACAGTACTTCATGTACTGTATAACTACTGGTTTTAAACAGGTTTTAGAATATACTGCTTATAACCAACTACAAAATACTAACCCAGCCCCAAACACTGTAATATTTGTATTAATGATTTTTGTACTGCTTTATCATATGCCTTACTAACTTCAAATCTCCACAAAATTCTCTTTTTCTATGCAAAACCACCATGAATATTCATTTATACATCATAATGCACTGTTTACAGTTTCCTGTATTATATTTCTATACCCTAATTAAATATATTTCTGCATCTCTATCTTATAATAATATTTCCCACTAAATATCTGATGCTATACTTTCACCCCAGTTATTTAATTTAATTCAATACAAAATGATTATGTACATAATACCCTTTTTTTGGATATGTATATACAGAAGATCCTCTGGCATTATATCCTTTAACATCCATGTTGTTTGCTCGGTCATTTCTTCTTTCTTTTAATAGAATAGAGTTGAATTTACCCCTTTATAAAATTACTTGATTGTTTTTTTTACTGTGATAACTTTTCCCAAAAAAAACATTTGTAACAGAGTTTTTGTTAAAAAAGAAATATTTATAAACCTCCACTTAACTGATTGATACATACACTCCATCACAGTTTATCATTTTAGCTGAACTACATACCAATTTGAAACATAAAAGGCAGAAGTAAAAAAAAATAAATAACTTTAGCTAATGACCAAGTATCTTGGATTAAGAAAATTAAAGTTAAATATTCCTGCTCCACTTCCACTAATGTAATTCCTGAAACATCTTGTATCAAGCATGTCTCAAAACATAATGATTTTAAATGTTGAGTTATACACTGCCTTCTCAATGGGGGATAATATACTAATTAATATATCTGATAGTAGCTGCATTTCCTGAGACATGCCTGTAGCCATCAGATTCTGGATGTCTCTCGCACACTTTCTCCATCAGTAATAAATTCTATTACAGTATGATTGTCCCCAACTTTGGGAAAGAGGGAATCCCCTGAATTGACTGTTTTGACCCAGATGGTTGTGAAAGTACCAGTTGTTGAAGAAATATCTCATTTTAAGTTTCACCTGCAATGTCAACTTTGATTATTTATATAGTAATCCAACCAAAAATGAACTGCTTTGCCAGATTTTTGCATAGCTTTTAAACAGTTTTCTTTTACATGTTTTTCTGCCCCCACTCTTCACAGAATAGTTTTAAACAATCTTCTATTATGTCCTAAAACCACAAAGAAAACAAATTTTAAGTTGTGTATCTTTGCACACATCTGCTGTCATTCACAAATACAAATTACATATCCACCACTTCTATTCCCATTCCCCAATCCATATTCCCAGTTAATCTTTTATCATTTTTAAAGGCTGCACTGTTTGATAGTGTTTATGGCCAGTTCAGCTTGAACACCAATTTAATTGAAAATTGTTTCCGTCTCATATTTGTACTTTTCTTTTATTTAAATGTAAGTCATAAACAGTAAACTGAGAACATTGTGACTGCACTTTCATTCAAAATTTGGTAAACAAATCTTCCATTTGTAATAATAGATTGCATCCAGCTTCTGAAGGTAAATAAGCCATGTTTATCACCTGTGATATTTTAATGCCAATTAGTTGCATTAATCATTGCCAGAATCTGTATCTGTTCATTAGAACCATATTTATTTACTACTGAAATAAGCGTGCATTGCTAACTCACGTTGCAGGATACTTGGATGCTTCCGATATTAGTTTCTTCCCCATTAACTCCAGAAAGAACCAAAACTATACAGCATGGCACTTCTGAATCCTGCTAAACCAGTACAGTATAGAACTGGGACTAGACATTCTGTGCAATTCACTTACCTGCAAAGTGAGCTCCATCCTAATTTGAAAAAAAAAAAAAAAAGATGACTAACCTTGTTAGAATAAAATAAGTATTATGCTACAGTATGTATTGCGTAGCTTGGAAAAAGGAATAGCTTGACAAATTTCTTTTTCATGGATATTCCCCATCCAACTGAAGATGAAGATTCTGTAAAATCAGACGTATCTGCCATTTCTGAGGATTTTTGAATTCTTTCCACATATTTGTCAATAGTGTGTTGTTATCTTCAGTAGGAGCTTCTTTATGAAGACAACATTTGCTGTATACTTAGCCCTCTGAAATCAGAAGCAATCACTTCCAAGGTTTCACTGCTGAGCTCTGAGAGCCTCTCACTCCTTTCTGTCACCGTGATGCCTTCAGGTGGCATTAACACAAAAGAGCAGCATTTTTATTAACATACATATACAAACTAATATTCTTTTTGTAAATCATTTACAATTTCACAAGCATGCCATATTTTGTGGTATGGCAATAAAACTGCAATGCGTACTTAAGTGCAGAAATATTTATTTTAGATTATCTATCCACATTCTAAGAAAGTACAAAAATGACTTATTTGCATTGAGCAGTAGTAATCGTTTCTGAATGCCCTCTTCTCAAATCAGTCCCATCAAAATCTGACTTATACTCCACACCATACATGATGTCCTGCCTGAAATCACTTTTGCAATATACCAAACAGATGGGTTTTCACCACTGATGTATGGCCAGGGTTCCAAAACCTAAACCTTCCTAGAAGCATATGTCAACCGTATGACCTCAGCTCACAGCCATAGGGGTATAAGTGTATGTATGAGCATAAATCCTCAGACTCTCTCACAGTCAGCCCAAATGCAGGTTCACACCCATCAGTCTAATCTTCCCGTCATTGGTTGTACAATAAACTTTCTCAGATTCAGATATGTATCCCATTGGGGAACCTTCTCTTTTATCTAAACTGTTTTGCTGTGAATTTTTTACATGTCAGCTAGGATGGATAAGTGTGAGTGTGGTAGGCAGATACCCTGCATAGACCACCATACCCGATGTCTTTTCTACCTTGGCACAGAACACACCTACAGGGCTTGCTCCATATGCCAACCTTTTGTTCCAATGAAATAGCCTTCACATTTGTATTCATTGAGCATCTTTTTGGAGACCCAAAGTCTGAAGTGTTTGGCCCATTCTAAGATGGCTGACCTGTCCAAACATGACGTACCTCTAGCTCATAAGAAAAATAATCAAAAGGCCTAGGCCTAACTATCAGTCTTCCTATGTGATTCTGACATACTAACAGATGCTACAGAAGCTACAATATGCCTGATTCTATCTCAAACTCCATCTATTGTGACCCTGCTGGAGGCTGGTATGGTGTCAGAGGGCCGTACATCTGAAGAGACTGTCACTGCAACTGAGAAAGGGGAACTGCAAATCATTTTCTTCAGAAGGACCAGAAGGCACCCAAAAAGTTTTAGTTAGGGAAGAGATTCTGGCAAACCAATTAAGGTATGACAGGAGCTAGAGTCTCTATGCTTGATTCAGGTGGCTGCCATCCCTTAGGAAAAAAAGCATGTTTCTTTACCTCCTCCTTCTATGGAGAAGGAGTGGATGGATTTCTCTCAAGGCATGTTCAAGGCCATTATGGCCCATAAACTGCTCTCTGTTTCAGCTCTTTAACCCACTCCACAGAAGGTTACTGTGGAATCTTCTTCCTCTGAGAAGAAGTCCTCATATTCTTATGACCATTCATTAGCTTACTCCTCTGAGATTCACTTTCCTAACCAGGTTCTCTCAGAGAATGAGGACTCCCTTTCTCTTGATGTCAATGTGAAAGCTGCATCCTTCTGGGAGACTATTTTAAATATCATGAAACATTTTGAATATAAGTCTAGGGAAATGTGAGATGTCCAGTAGAGGTACTACAGCCTGTTAGAGGTGGGCACACCAGCCCACTCTCCTGCCCCTCCAATCCCAGAGGCCTTTTTGGATGCTTTTGCATCCACATAATCAGCGACTGACTCACAGCCTCCTGGTCCCAAAAGACCTGACAGATTCTGCAAGTACCATAGGACCTCAAGTTCCTTTTTTAAGAATCTTGTATCTGACCCTTCAGCTGTTTCCCTGTCATCTGTAAACCTTCTAAGCTACTGCCTAATGCTAATGTCCTACCTTCATATAGGACATCAGAGCTATGGATAGTTGGGGAAAAAAGGTTTATACTTCCTCTATACTGTCAGAGCAATTAATTATCAGTGCCAGATGACAAAATACTTTTTATCTATCCATGACAATTTAAACAACATTATGGTGGACATGCCTGGCACAGAATCAAAACAACAGCTCTTGTCCTTAGTAAGATCAGGTCACTCCAGTGGCTAAGCTTAGTATAAAATGCAGCTATGATGCTGTTGAGACTTCTTCCAGAGCAGCTGGTGCTGGTACAATCATTCACAGAAGCACTTAGTTGTGAAACCAGCCCATGCCAGGACATTTCAAAACCAAACTCTTTGATTCCACCCTTGACAAAGGCCTTTTGTTCAGATCACAGACAGCTGGCCTGTTTAAAGCCTTGCAGGAGCAGGGTAAAACTATGAAAGACTGCAGACAAATACTTCTTACCTCAGTGCCCAGATACCAGTGGAATTACACAGCCAAGTCCACTTCTTTTGTTCAAAGGGAATATAGACCTTCTCAGAGGCACAAGAAGGCACCCAGGAAAAGATTTACAGAAAAACCTGAAAGAGACCCCAATTCTGTGAAACATCACTTCTCTGATAAGTCAAAGTGACTATCTTCCTAATCCCCCCAGCCCGCCAATCCTACCCTACCCCTGTCAAAAAACTCACTCTCTTTTGTCTCATTCTGGGAAAAAGATTGCCACAGACAAGTTGGTGCTATTCATCATAAAAAGGGTTACACTATATCCTGGAACAAACTTCCTCCCTTCAAAGGCCCACAAAACCCCCCACAAAAGTGCCACACCACAACCAGTTAAATCTTCTTCCTTTCATCCTTTGGAAACTACAGTCTCAAGCTACTATAGAGCCAGTTCCTCTTCAATTTGTGAGTTCAGGATTCTACTCCAGACTGTTTCTGGTTCCAAGGAAAGAAAAGTAGTGAACATCCATTCTAGATGTCTGTGTCTACGCAACACTCTCCTCAAGGCTACCTCTTTCAAAATGCTTTCCCTCTAGATCCTGTTTCCCTTTATTCTTCCCTGAGGCTTTTCTGGTCTCCTTGCCCTTCTTGCAGGAAATTCCTAAGATTCTATTCTGGCTCGCTGCATTTTCAGTTTACTGTTTTGCCTTTTGGGATCTCTGCAGCCACCAGAGTATTTACAAACTGCCATGTTCCTGTCATAGCCTTTTGCAGGACTCAGGAAATACAAATATTTCCCTACATAGATGATCTGTTTATCCAGGCCTCTTCTCCTCAGGTCTGCAACACCTCCAATGCACTGTAAACCTCTTCCTGCAACTGAGATACACTCTCAGCTTGAAACCCCCAGCCCATTCAAGACCTGGTTTTCTTGAGCTATAGCCTGGACACAAAGAACATGCAGGGTTTCTTGCCACAGGAGAAGGTACAGAACTTTACAAATTACTTCCAGTCCTTTACTTCCCTCAGAGTTTGCTCAGCAAGGGAGATTTTAAGAGCACCAGGATTCATGGCATTAACAATACAAATGTTCCCCTTAGCCAGATTGCATATAAGGGAAATTCACTGGTATCTGAAAAATGTATGGTCTCAACACTCTTACTGCCGAGAGACACAGATCTCACTCATGCTTTGTCTCAAGAAGGAGATCCTGTAGTAGGTGACAGAGGTGAACCTCAGTCCAGGATTGCCCCTTAAGTTGCAGATCCCAGATCATGAAATGTATGCAGACACCTCAGATGAGAATTAGGAGCGTGGACAGGCATCCACAAGGTCCAGAGCCATTGTCAGTCCAAAACACATGAGCCTGAAGGAGATGAAAGCTCTCAAACAAGCGCTGCAAGTTTTCACCTACCAATGGAAACCAGGACACTTAAGAGTATTCACAGACAGCACTACAGTTATGCAGTACATAAACAACCAAAGAGAAACCAGGTCATGCCAGTTATGCAGGCTGTGTCAGACTGCTTGGGACCTAGACATGTCCCTTCAAGCAGTTTACATTCTATCACAGGACAATGTCCTGCCAGAGCCAGACTCAGTAAGCAGGTCCATAGAAGACCCCCCCAAAAATGAACCCTCAACAAGTAAGTCTTCCTAGACATGGTCCACAGGTGGGGAACACCACAGATAGACCTATTTGCCTCAGACAGCAATAAACAGTTCCCCATCTCTTTTGCACCAGGACTCCTTGCCCCTTGGCATGGAGAAGAGATGCCTTATCATTCCAGTGGACAGGGAAGTTTCTTTATGCCATCCCTCTACTACCAAGAGTTTTACTAAAGATCCACAAACCAAAAATACTATTGGTGACTCCCTTTTGGCCAATGCAGCACCTTTCTCTGTCACTTAACTAGGGGCAATCACCACAAGCTACCCCACAAAGTAGACCTGATCACACAAATGAAGGGCTCATTGCTTCATCCCAACCTGTCATCCCTCAGCCTAAGCATATGGATAATACAATTCCGACCCCTTCCAGACACGATTTTTCTGATGACTTGCTCCAGATTCTACAGGAGGCAAAGAGACCTACCATATGAAAATGCTATGTAGCCAAATGGAAGAGATTTTCTATATGGTGTCATGCAAACAATCAGGACCCTACAAAGCCAGAGGTTCTTCTTGTCTTTTCTTATGTGTGTGCTCATGAAGAAAGTCTTGCCTGTTCCTCTATTAAAGCCCACTCTTCAGCCATTTCAGCCTGTTTCCCCCTCACCCCACCTGATATGTCCAGGCTTGAGGTCCAACAGTTTCTAAAAGTGTTGCCACACTTGATCCCTCTTAAGGAAACCTGTATCCCCTCCTTGGAATCTCAACTTTGTGCTAAAATAAGTCATTCGGCCTCCTTTTGAGCCAGCCACTTCTTTTACTGTCAAATTTTGCTCCTGAATAACTGTGTTGTTGTTGGCTCTCACTTGTGCTAAGAGCATCACAGAATCACAGTCATTCATGGCTGTCCCACCTTTTCTTATTTTCCATAAGGACAGGGTCTCTGAGAGGGTCAACCCCTCTTTCATACCACTGTCCTTCAAAGGCCATCTACTGTTATAGTAAGTTCTTACACAACTTTACTTTCTCATAACTGCACTGTTATCCTCTGTTAGCGATAATGGCAGGCAACCCTTGCAGTCCCCAAAGCTGCCTGCAAGCCTGTTCTTACATTTGAAGAGTATTGACGTACATTAATTATATAAACCTCTATTGCTACAGAAGTCTCATAATTACCATTCAGCACTGCCTAGCATCTACATTATCGGTACTATTTCTATTAAACATCAGATATTCCTTTCCTTTTCTTTTCTTTCCTTTTGTCCATATTCCTATATTTGTTCAGTCATTTGTTCAACAGAGTCCATATGAGTGCTTTCAGCTTTTGACAGTTTAGTCAAAAGTTATCTGAATACCCACACATATTTTTGCAATTCTATTTACAATGTTTGCTTTCCAAATTTATCATAAATCTATTTCTTGCAACATGATTTTAAACTGCCAAGTTCCTGACATACATAGTGTTTCTTATATCACTTTGGCCTGCATATCTGAGAAAGCACTGGTCTTTGTTCATAAAAGTTTGCTCAGGCAGATGGCACATATAGCCTTTGTCCAGCTGTAATGGCTCCCTACTCAAACTATGTGACCCATACTTGTGAGTTTTGACATTGTGGAAAAAACTGCAGTTCACCTCACTCTAATGCAGGCTAAACAATTGAAGGGAACAAAGCCCCCTGTACCCCAGATGGGGGATGCTCCCACAAACTCCAAGGTTATTTTACCTCAGAGTAAAACCAAAGAAGCAAATAGTTCACGACAATATAAAGACTTAGTACATAAAAGTTTTCACTTATACAAAATGCTTTATCAAGTAATGAGTAAGGCTCTGTCTCACATACATATATATACACACACACACACACACACACATATATATATATATATATATATATATATATATATATATATAGATATGTATGGGTCCACTTCACATGGCTGAAAGCTCAGAATACTGAAATTCATTTGAGTGAGTCCACAATCCCGAATAGTCAAAATACTGAAAACTCATTTGACTGACTTTCAGAATACTGAAAGTTGACAATGTGAATTGCAAAATACAAAATGTTAAGCCATAGACATGACGTGCGTTTCCCTTGGTTTATTATTAAAATTGCAAGTTGAGATGCTCGCAGATGGAACACTGAAAACATCTCCATATCGAAAGTTCACATCACCAAATGCACTGTGCATTTGCTGATATGAACTCAAAGTACTGTCCAAGATTGTGGCACAGTGCAGTTAGGGTAATTCATCCCTTTCCTCACTGTGGTGAAAACTTGGAGTTGGAATATATATGTTGCAGGAGGTGGGGGGGTGCAGCCCTACATGGGGGGGGGCAGTGCTTGCCCCCCTGCAAGAACCTAAAGTTTAATGTTGTGCAGTATGTTCGTACTGCTGACAACAAGGACTGGTGTTCCTTTTGTGCTAGGTGCAGAGGAAATGGCATATTGATTCATGCTGAGTCGACTTTACTGGGTTATGTTCAGCATTTACATTTTCGTAAATGTCAAATTTCGAGAAAACATGTCGACATTTTAGTTCAAAATAGAACTGATCATTGACATTATGATAGTAAATCATTTCCCTTCACCTGTAAATTGCTTAAAATTATAAAAAATGCACACATCTATGAATACCAAACATTTCATCACAAATAACATTAACATTCACAAAACCAAATAAACCATGCAAATATCACCAACAGTTCGTCTCACCAAATGAAAACTATGACAGAAAAAAATGCAAACTTACAATATCAGTGACTAACTCTTTCCAAAATTAAAAACTAACTTACCTTATTAACAGATGCAGGATGATATAAAACCAAACTAGGTGGGGATCAACATCCCCCACACCCTGCAAACTATATATACTAACTCCAGGATCGCACTACAATGGGGAAAAGGGCATATACCCTTTACTTACCTTAAAGTACTGTACATACTGCCATTTGGTATTTTGCAGTTCAGCATTGTCAACTTTCAATATTCTGAAAGTCAGTCAAATGAGTTTTTAGTATTTTGAGCTTTTAAATTAACTCATACTTAAATTAAAAATGTATTTAAAGTCATTGAAGTAATTTCCTAAATTTTAAAATAAGTCATAAAACACAATGTTCATTTAAACCTGGATAAGTTTGCGCATTTAACCTAGTAATCCATTTATATTCACATACTTTTCTATTTATTATACTACCTCTCCTAACCCGATTATTAATCAATTGTATAACTAAAAAATTAAAACTATGCATTGTACCCATCAGCATGTTTCTCTAAAATATTTATAGAATTCACTTTTCTTTATATTATTTATATATATATATATATATATATATATATATATATATATATATATATATATATATATGGTTTACAATCATAATCCAGAAAGTAAAAAAAAAACAAAAACGGTACTCATTAGCGAAGTGTTTCGCCGAAAGCAGACATTACCGGGCGTCCCTAATGTCATAAATTAGCTGTTAATGCCATAACATGACATTTTCAGCACTTAACAGCAATCCCACCCTTCCTGTAACTCCATAACCAGTGAACCTAACATCCCGTTTATGCAGGGGGGCAAGCCCCCCTGCACCCCACACACCCTAACTATATATTCTAACTCCGAGATCGCACTACAGTGAGGAAAGGGATGTAGTTCCCGTACTGCACTGTAGCATGATCCCAGTGTATAATCGAATGTTATATTTGTGAATGCACAGTACATTCACAAATATAACATTCAATTTCGTAGCTGGCACACGTATGAACTATTCGAACATCTGTAGTTCGAATAGTTCATAGGAGTGCAATGCTACGCCAAAATATTGATCGTAAACATATATATATATATATATATATATATATATATATATATATATATATATATATATATATATAGATAGATATATGTTGAGCTGTTCTGTCATGTAGCTTTCCATTCATTTTCCTTATATAAAAGATATATCCAGAACACCTAGCTACATATATTAGATTCATGGCATTACAGTTTACATGATGAGAAAAAAAAATTTATGTTTAGTTATGGGATATATAATTAATGAAACTGTTTCTATATAACAATAGCTGCATTTTAAACATGCAGTTGTACCTTTACCTGTATTTAAACTCATGTCCCTTATAATATCAGTTCCTGTATAAAATTTCCTATAGCATAACTATCTCTTTAAATTAAATTTATTTTTAAAAACTATCCTTGGATATTTACCTACAGTCTTCTCTATGTCAGGTGAATTTGTCAAAATAGGCCAATTTCCTCTAATAATATATATAATAAAATGACAGTCACTACTAAAAGTCATAGTAAATGATAATATTACTTCATTTTCTTTCTTTATTTTATTTACATCAGATAAATGTTCTTTATCTTCAGTGGTAAAATAAGGCACAATACCTTTACATTGTCCCTACGCATTTAGTATCACATTTCTGTGAATCACATTTGTGGTCCTCAGTCAACCAGAATTATCTGCAATATAATATAATATAATATAATATATCAATCCCACTCATCCCCAGTTGTTTTTTTTTTTGAAACTCCTCTTAGAACATTGTACATTTTTAAAGCATTACTTTATCAAGAGTAACTGCAGTGGTGGTGCTGCGGTAGCGTTGTCGCCTCACAGTATGCCATTGTCTTGTTCGATTCTCAGCTAAAGCGTCTTCTGTGTTGAGACATGCGTGAATGGGCTGGTAACTCGGTACGTAAAAATCTACTACCAATCATTATCTGACCAGAGTTCCACTGTGGCAACCCCTAACCGGGAAAAGCCGAAAGATACAACAACTTTATCATGAGTAAAAGTATTATACACCAAAATGCATAACCTTCTGTGCAGGTCAAGACTCAAATTATGTATTGAGAACTCCTTCCATTGTGTTTGCACTTTCTGTCTCACAAATGCTTTGCACATAAGAAACCAATCATGTCTGTTTTTGAAATGTACATCATAAGCTATTTCTTTTTTTTTTTCTAAAAACATTTTTATTTCATTTTCATTATAAACATACTCAAATGTACATATAAGAAATGCAATAAGACAATAACAAAAATATTTACAATATTTATATTCATCCATGATAAAACCCAGCCACTGGGGATGCACAAGCTAGTGCATTTCTTCATGCCGGTCCAAGCCTGGATAAATGGGGAGGGTTGCATCAAGAAGGGCATCCGGTGTAAAACATCTGCCAAATGAGATATGTGGAAACCAATACAGATTTACATACCAGATCGGTCGAGGCCAGGGTTAACAATGGTCACCACCAGTACTGTTAGCCGACAGGGTGCAGGTGGAAATTGGGCTACTGTTGGCTCAAGTAGGAGAAGGAGAAGAAGAGGGGGAAGGCATGCCCGAAGGCAGGAAGAGAGGAGAAAGGTTAGGAGTGTGGTAGTGAGGTTAGGAACTTTGAATATTGGCAGCATGACTGGTATAGTGAGAGAGCTAGCTGATATGATAGACAGAAGGAAGGTTGATATATTGTGCATACAAGAGACCAGGTGTAAGGGAAGTAAGGCCAGGTGTATTGGAGGTGGGTTCAAATTGTTCTATCATGGTGTGGATGGGAGGAGAAATGGGGTAGGGGTTATCCTGAAGGAACTGTATACCAAAAGTATTTTGTAGGTGAAAAGAGTGTCGGATAGAGTGATGTTTATGAAGCTGGAAATTGATGGTGTAATGATGAATATTGTTAGTGCATATGCTCCACAAGTTGGGTGTGTGATGGATTAGAAAGAACAACTTTGGAGTGAGTTGGATGAAGTGGTGATGATTGTACCCAAGATTGAGAGAGTGATGATCGGGCAGATTTCAATGGGCACGTTGGTGAAGGGAACAGAGGGGATGACAAAGTGATGGGTATGTATGGTGTTAAGGAAAAGAATGCAGAAGGTCAAATGGTAGTGGATTTTGCAAAAAGGATGGACATGGCTGTGGTGAATACATATTTTAACAAGATGGAGGAGCATAGGGTGACATGCAAGAGTGGAGGGAGATGCACACAGGTGGATTATATCCTATGCAGGAGGGCCAGTTTGAAGGAGATTGGAGACTGTAAAGTGGTGACAGGGGAAAGTGTAGTTAGGCAGCATAGAATGGTGGTCCGTAGAATGACATTGGTGATCAAGAAGAGGAGGAGGAGTGTGAGGGCAGCACCAATGATCAAATGTTGGAAATTGAAAAAGGGTGATTGTGAGGTGGAGTTCAGGGAAGAGTTAAGACAGGCACTGGGTGGCAGTGAAGTGTTACCGAATAGCTGGGTAACTACAGCAGAGCTAGTAAGGGAGACTGCTAAAAAGGTGCTTGTTGTGACATCTGGACATAGGAAGGAGGACAAGGAGACCTGGTGGTGGAATGAGGAAGTACAGGATAGTATACGGAGAAAGAGGTTGGCGAAGAAGAAGTGGGATTGTCAGAGAGATGAAGAAAGTAGACAGGAGTATAAGGAGATGAGGTGCATGGTAAAGAGAGAGGTGACAAAGGCTAAGGATAAGGCATATAGAGAGTTGTATGAAAGGCTGGACACTAAGGAGGGAGAAAAGGACCTATACCATTTGGCTAGACAGAGTGACCGAGCTAGGAAAGATGTGCAGCAGGTAAAGGTGATAAAGGATAATGAGGGAAATGTACTCACTAGCGAGAAGAATGTGTTGAACAGATGGAAGGAGTACCTTGAGGGTCTAATGAATGAAGAGAATGACAGAGAGAGAAGACTGGATGATGTGGGGATAGTGAATCAGGAAGTACAATGGATTAGCAAGGCGGAAGTAAGGATAGCTATGAAGAGGATGAAGAATTGAAAGGCTGCTGGTCCAGATGACATACATGTGGAAGCTTGGAGGTGTTTAGGAGAAATGGCAGTGGAATTTTTAACCAGATTGTTTAATGAAATCTTGGAAAGTGAGAGGATGCCTGAGGAGTGGAGAAAAAGTGTTTTGGTACAGATTTTTTAAGAATAAGGGTGATGTGCGGAGCTGTAGTAACTACAGAGGGATAAAACTGATCAGTCACAGTATGAAATTATGGGAAAGAGTAGTGGAAGCTAGGTTAAGAAGAGAGGTGATGATTAGTGATCAGCAGTATGGTTTCATGCCAGGAAAGAGCACTACAGATGCGATGTTTGCTCTGAGAGTGTTGATGGAGAAGTACAGAGAAGGTCAGAAGGAGTTGCATTGTGTCTTTATGGACTCAGACAAAGCATATGACAGGGTGCCTAGAGACGAGTTGTGGTATTGTATGAGGAAGTCGTGAGTGGCAGAGAAGTATGTAAGAGTGGTACAGGATATGTACAAGGGTAGTGTGATAGCAGTGAGATCTGCCATGGGAGTGACAGATGCATTTAAGGTGGAGGTGGGATTACATCAAGGATCAGCTCTGAGCCCTTTCTTATTTGCACTGGTGATGGACAGGTTGACAGACGAGATCAGACAGAAGTCCCCTTGGACTATAATATTTGCAGATGACATAGTGATATGTAGTGAGAGTAGGGAACAGGTTGAGGAGACCCTGGAGAGGTGGAGATATGCTCTAGAGAGGAGAGGAATGAAGGTCAGCCAGACTAAGACGGAATATATGTGTGTGAATGAAAGGGAGGATAGAGAAATGGTGAGGATGCAGGGAGTAGAGTTGGCAAAGGTGGATGGGTTTATATACTTGGGATCAACAGTTCAGAGTCATGGCGGGTATGGAAGAGAGGTGAAGAAAAGAGTACAGGCAGGGTGGAGTGGGTGGAGAAGAGTGTCAGGAGTGATTTGTGACAGACGAGTACCAATAAGAGTGAAAGGGAAGGTCTACAAAAGGGTAGTGAGACCAGCTATGTTATATGGGTTGGAGACAGTGGCATTGACAAAAAGGCAGGAGTCAGAGCTGGATGTGGCAGAGTTAAAGATGTTAAGATTTGCACTGGGTGTGACGAGGGTGGACAGGATTAGGAATAAGTATATTAAAGGGTCATCTCAGGTTGGACAGTTTGGAGACAAAGCCAGAGAGGCGAGATTGCGTTGGTTTGGACATGTGCTGAGGAGGGATGCCGGGTATATTGGGAAAAGGATGCTAAGGATGAAGCTGCCAGGTAAGAGAAAAAGAGGAAGGCCTAAGATAAGGTTTATGTATGTGGTTAGAGAGAACATGCAGGTAGCTGGTGTGACAGAGCAAGATGCAGAGGACAGGAAGAAATGGAAACAGGTGATCTGCTGTGGCGACCCCTAACCGGGAAAAAGCCAAAAGAAGAAGAAGATACTCATCCATGATAACTTCTCATGGATAAAATGATTATTTATCAGTATTTGTTCAAAAGGTTTTCCAATTTTTGCCATGCTATTTTTTTATGAGTAATGTTATGAGTTCTATAACAAATGGTTTGTAGTATTTTTTTTACAAACAACTTTTGCAAAATTAATAAATTCTTTAAACATCAAATCTTGTTTACTTTTCTAGTTCAAAGTAATAATTTTTCTGGCAATTGCAAGAATTGACCAGAGTAACTAAATCTGAGATTTAGGTATTACATTAGGTATAGGAACATTGAATAAGATTAGTGAGTTTGAAATATGACAGTTATCAGACCATAAAGCATTTGCAAAATATCTGAAGTCTTTCCAGTATTGAACATTTCTACATTCAGTGAACATGTGAACCCAGTTGGCCTCTAGTAATTTGTCACATTTCCAACATTTACTTTCATTGTTTTTGGGTATAAGATTTATTTTATGTGGAGTATAGAAAGTCCTATTCATAAATTTCCATGTATACAATTTCCAGTATAATGAAGAAGAGGTACCATCCATAGATTTCAATAACATTTTTTTTGGATTCATCAGATATTTGTTCTCCATTAATCTTTACATAGTAATTCCAAAAATCTGAGTCAAACTTTAGAGTGTCTTCTCTGAGTATCTTATAGATAGGTGACATACTTTATTTTTGATCATCTGTCTTTTCAAGACACCTAATAAAAAGCTGGATCAAACTAGGTACAGATTTAGTCTCTAGGTTGAGTGATACTCTCATTTTGTTTTCTATAAACTGCCGTAATGAGCGTATAAAAAACAACTGTCTTGACTGTTATAAGTAAACTACATAGAAGAGAGTTTTGTGGTTTAATACTCTTATTTTCAATAAATTCATGCCAGAATATCAAGTTATTTTCCTTTAATTTTTGCATCGCATTGATGTTGAAAGAATCTAGGCAATCAGGGGAGTATGCTATAGGGAATATAAGAAATAGGAATTGCTTCATGTTGTAATTACAATCAATTATATCTTTAAAGTTATTAAAAATGTGATTAATTCTGCAAGAAAAATAATCAAACTTCTTATTAAATAAACAAAATTCACGTAAAAGTCAATGAACTCGACTTATTCTGTTTTGTTCCTTAAATTGATTTTCTATAGTTCTGACATGTTATATGAATCTCATGTATTATTTTCCAGCCAGATATATAGGTAGGTGAGAGACAATGTAATATTACATTAATTATAACTGATTTGGAATAAAGATCTAAGCTAGGGAATGCTATCCCATTACTGTTCCAAGCTCTAATGTGCCATTTATATGCAATCCTAGGTTTTAAGGGGAACCATAACAATTTAAGTAGCATGGAATCTAATTTTTAAAATAAGTTTTTGGGAGAGGGTCGTACCAGTGACCGTTTATAAAACAAAAGTTTAGTAAAATTATCATTTTAGTTAAAGAGAGCCTATCCTCCATTGTGAAGAACATTTTATTCCATCTTTTGATTTGTTCACTAATGGTGGTTATTAAATTATTGTAGTTTAGTTTAACAGACTCTTTCCATGTACTCTTTATACTGACACCCAAATATTCTAATACATCATTCTTCCAATTAAACAGGCTATTCTCTCTTATGTTTTTGTTGATCTTTTTGTTAATTAGTAATGTTTCATATTTACTTCCGCGGTGGTGCAGCAGTAGCATTGTTGCCTCACAGCAAGAGGTTCTCACATTCGATTCCCAGCTGGAGTGCAGGGAGTGCCTTCTGTGTGGAGTCTGCATGTTCTCCCGTGGTTGGGTGGGCGTTCAAAAGACATGCGTAAATGGGCGTGTCTTCATTGAAGGTTGAACGTCGAGCTGGCACCTCGGCGTTCATGAAAATCAACTGCCAATTATTAGCGGACTGGAGTTCCGCTGTGGCGACCCCTAACCGGGAAAAGCCGAAAGACAACAACAACAGTAATGTTTCAGATTTATTATGATTAAATTTAAGCCCTGAAATTATTTCAAACTTCCTTAAGGTATTTATAACATCATGCAAAGAACAATCGATATCACCCAACGTTAACAACATATCATCAGCAAATAATTGTATCTTAGGGAGTAGTCCTTATTAACTTGAAAGCCTTTTATATTTTGCTTGTTTCTGATATATGTAGCAAACAGTTCCACTGAAAGAGCAAACACTAATGGTGACAAAGGACAACCTTGTCTAGTTCCTTTGAGGATTTCTAGTGGTGAGGATAGACATGATCTGATTTTCACATAAGCTTGTGCCCCACTACAAATTTTCATTAAAACGTTGACAAAATCTGAGGAGAATTCAAAACCAATCAGAATTCTTTGTAGATAAGACCAACTAATAGAATCCAAAGCCTTTTCTATGTCCCAGGCTAAAAATAGTTAGTTTCTTGTATTTACATGCTATGCCTATTAATGATAGTAATTTAATGTTATCTTGCACTTTTCTATAAAGAATGAACCCTGCCTGATCATTATGTATTAGATTAGGTAATATTTTTTTATCCTATTAGCTAATATTGTCATGAAAATTTTATAATCCTTGTTTAGTAATGAAATCGGCCTATATGAATCACAAGATTTGGTATCCTTACCTTGTTTTAAAATGGGGGAGATAATTAAATATTTCCACAATGGGGGTGTACTTTTGCTTAACCATAGTAAAGGCACTCATCATTTTCTTTATTATATATTCAGGAAAAATCTTATATAGTTCAGGAATTATTCCATCCAGTCCTGGAGCTTTATTATCTTTTAATTTTTTTATTTGCTCTTTCACTTCTGTTAGTGTTATTTGTTTATTTCATATGTTATTTTGCTGCATTGACACCTTAGCAGTTATATTTTCTTGAATAAAAGTATTATGTGTTATTATTTATATCTTTATAGTAGTTTTTGAACACTTCTAATATGCCCATTAAGTTAGATGTACTCTTAACTGAACCATCACTTTTATATTTAATCTCATTAATAAGATTTTGATTGTTTATTTTTTTTGGATCTTACCGCTATTTTATGTAGATATTTGGGATTTACAGCATAAGATTGTAATTTAAAATTTTCCAGGTTTATGGCTACCTTATGATTCAGAACTTCAAACTATTTTTGATTTGACGTAGTAATTTCGTTATGTGCTACTTTGATATTTGGTTTTGTATCCTTTTTTATCTTGTCTATCTTTTTTGTGAGTCTAAATGTTCTTTGTCCCACTCTCTCCTTTTTTTAAGGTACCAAAATTTTATTCTACTATATATATATATATATATATATATATATATATATATATATATATATATATATATATATATATATATATACACACACACACAGAGATAGACTTTTAAGGTGTCCCATAGTATAGTATCAGCCACTTCACCATTATCATTTGTTTCCATAAACATGCCTATTTCTTTCATTATCCATTCCCTAAAGTCTTTTAACTTAGTTATGTAAAATTCTCTGCAGAAATCTTAAATCATCTGTAGGTGTAGTTAATGTAAGGTTTATAGCATTATGGTCTGAAAGTGGACAAGTCATTATAGATACATCACTTATTTTTGAGTATATATTATTTGATACAAAGACATTATCAATGTTTGTTTGTGTACCAAGCAGATATGAATAGTAAGTATAGAATAAGGAATAATGTTCTCTTAGACCATATATATCTTTTAAGGTTCATCTGGTTTGTAAAATCATTTATCTTCTTGGCTTGAGATATTAGTTTTATTTTACCATTTTTAGAAGTACCATTGCCTGATAATAGGCAGTTAAAATCACCTGTTGCTATAATTTCCCCTTTTGCATTTAAAGTAATCAGCTCCAGATATTTCTCAACATATTTAGTACTTTGTTCTGGTATCCAGTATGTATTGATCAAAGTATAATACTGCCTATTGATTTCCAAAATAACCATGCTTAACATCCCATCTTTATCTGAAATTGTGTCTATAATTATTGGCAGAGTATAAGTATTTTTCCATAGAATAAGAGTGTCCCTTCTCTTAGTCTTAAAACATGAATCAACCAGAATGGTATAGCCATTAAGTGAGTATTTTTGTAGGTCTTATTTTAATAGATGGATTTCCTGTAAAAAGATAATCTAGGCCTTATGCATTTGATATATTTAAGCAAACCAGCTCTTTTGACATTATTGTTCAAACCATTAATATTTAATGATAAACATTTATAAGCCATTGACTATAATGTGTATGTTGTTACTTAGTGAAAGACCTTTCTTCCGTGTTGAGTTGAAATCTACTGAAAACTTACTTATCATGGATGTACATGTATTAAGCACTACTTTCAAAAACCCAAAACTATTTACAAGCACATACATGAAACATAAAGTTTCTGGTTTAGTTAAAAACTTAACTAAACCATCCATCCACCACCTCTCCAACACTAAAAGACACACATTATTCATCTCTGCTTAGAATATAATATAAAAACAAAAAAGAAAAGCATTATGAAAGCAATTAAAGAAATCTGAGTCGATGAAATATACATTAGAATGAGTGTCCAATATAACTGAAGCTATATACATATAATAATAGCACCTCTGATAAGTAGATATGTCAGAAATACACATCAGATCAAAGTATGTATAAAGTTTAGAAGCTGAAGGATAAGAAGATTGTCAATATTTCCAAGACTTTTCAAGAAACATCATGTAAGTATGTGCTGAATATATATATATATATAACATTTATTACAAAAAAGTCTCACAACCCTCTTTAGTTACTAAAGATTTAGTTATGTAACATAAATCTGATGTTAAAATGCATAATGAGTTTTCTAATGCAGCTCCTAGTTCATTTTATGTCTTTTAGCTACTAAAAGTGTCATTGAATCTGCAGAATGTATGCATCTATAAAAGAACAGGTATTTTGAAAGGAGTTAAAACACTTTTTCAGGACTAATTATTTATCATTTAAAGTATCTAAGTGAAGGATAACAGAATTTCAAGAGAAAAGAATTCTAAATACAGCCATTAAACAAGTTCAAAAGGTCAAGTGATGTCATCACTGTTGTTTCATCAAGCTGCAGCTTCATAAACTTCTCGGCAGAAAAATACACGAATCCTGAGCGCTCTACTGTAAACGGCCAAACCACATAAACACATGTAGCGTAAAATAAAAGATGTTTATTTTAAGTGTACAATCATAAAATCCACTTTTCGTCGAGAAAAATAACTCAACTTCTTCAGAAAACTGAATGACAACCACTTCTAAATACAGGTGTCTTAAATAGATTTCAAGACAAGTCACATGGGGTTATAATTAACTAATCAATACTTAAAGTGATATGTAATCGCTCGTTTGTGCTTTTACCAAAACATTATTTAAACTTAAAAAATGAAACATTAGTGTACGCATTTGTCGCACCACATTAACTATTACAAAAGTTAGTATTCAAAATATTTAAAATATTTAAACTGTTAGACTGTTCAGTAATAGTTGTCCTTACTGACATGTTTAAATCTATTCTCACATCATAAAACACCAAACAACAATGAACATACTAAATATGTCAATCCTAAATACGTATCATATAAAATCAATTACATCCTAAAAGTATATAGACACAATTGCGCAATGTTATAGTAGGGTAAAAGAGCGATATTGTGGCGACCATACTATACCAAATCTAAACAATCCCTCTCTGCCTATGATGGCATAATATACTTATGGTTACCTGTTTTTTATCTTACCAAATTTTTTAACCGTAGGATACACATTATAGAACTCATTTCATTTATACCTGGGTACTGACAGGCATTGACTCTCAGTTGCCAGAGGAGTTCACTTCTTTCTAATTTTAATTTTAATGACTCCGGTCCTCCTCTTCCATCACTTCTCAGTTGTTGGAGGACCCTAAATTTGAACTGATGGCTGATGGCTCATGCACAGCAGAGGTTGTCTCTAGTGAAGAAAAAAATATTTTTGGTGGGAAATCAAATCTTGAAGCTTTTAGAGTTTACAGAAAGCAAAAAAAAAAAAAAAAAAAACTCAAGCTGCCTTTTCAGTGCATGTCATGAATCTCCTCAATGAGAACAGTCACACAGACCACCAGTTTCCTCACAAAACATCATCGTGAAAAAATTAACCCTTTCATGCAAAAACAGCTATTTAGAAGTAACAACAGCTGCCTCAAATTAGAAATCATTTTATAACATTTCATTAATTTACCCACCAGTTAACCAGACCAGAGAGAGAAGAACACAGTAAATATATATATATATATATATATATATATATATATATATATATATATATATATACACACACACACACACACACACACACACTTATATTTAGCTATCTATAAAACACCATTAATATACTGTAATAATGTTTATATGTGTCTAAACAAAGAGTCTAAAACATCTAGTTAGACACACTAATCAGAAACATATTGTTATCCCACTACTGACCCACTAGAAAAAATGCACTTTGGTATTAATACCAAAGTCAAATTATACTATTACTGAAAAAAGGGGAAATATGTGAAGTACTTATAGTGGGGGAAAGAGAGAAAAGGAAAATTAGTAACAAAAAAGAATAGGAAGAAAAAAGAGAGAGAATGTTATTTAAATACTTAGTACTATATGTAATTAGAAGAAGTAGATATAGAAAGGAAAAGAGAAAGTTAATAATGAAGATGATTCACATTACCTTACAGTATAGAGATTTTCCAGAATCAAATATATTATGATTCATAAAACAAAGCATTTAGAATTAGAAGGAATTTATTCATTTGTCCTTTAGTTTCTTAGTTTTGTTTGCTCCTTCCTTCACAGACAATAGATTTTTTTTGTTGCCTGTCTCTTCAAAGTCTGGGATGACCATTCCATTTCTTCTATGTCCGACAGTATTTTCTTCTTCTTTTGGATAATTTCTACTGCTTCTTGTAGGGAATCAAATATCTTCACTCCTTCTGACAAGGTGATTTTTATTCTTGCAGGAAAAACAATTTGAGCTTTAATATTGGCTTTTTTCAAGGACTTAATTAGAGGAACACACTCCTTTCTTCTGGATATGACTGTAGAGGTATAGACATTGTCAAAATGAATAACTTTTTCACCCATCTTGATAGGGGAATTAATCCAAGCTGATTTTGGCACTAAGTCCTTGTCTTGTGAGAAAAGAAATCTTACTATTATAGACCAGGGGTTAGATGAACTCAGAGATGTAAGGGATTTGCCAGGGACCAATGAGCCCTCTCAATTCCAAAAGAGAGGGATTCAGGCATGTTTATTACTGATGAAAACCACTTATTGAGGAAATTAATCATGTTAGCACCCTCTTCTTTCTCAGGAATTACATATATTCTTATGTTATTCCTCTTTGATCTAATTTCATGGTCTTCCAGTTTCTCAATCAGCCTGGTGTTTTATTTTAGAAGAAATTCATTGTGATGTTCATTTTCTGTCACTCTAGTATCTAGGTTAGTTATTGTTTCCTCTAAGGCAAGAATGTGTTCAGATTGTTTTTTTACTATTCCATTTAGAAGTTCCAGTTGTTTACTGCATTCTTGTTTGATAATATCCATTTTGTTTTCAAATTTGTTTATTTTTAATGACAGTTCTTGGATGTTTGTTATTATAAGATGTAGTTATTTTTCCCTGCACTCTCCTGGTGAGGGTTCTTTGAGTTGTTCATGTTGAGATCTTCCGTAGAAAACTTCTTGACAGGAATAATTAAAAAACTCTCTAGACTATGTATTAATTGTTAGAAAATAATAAAGACCCTATGTTAATCTATCTTTTAGTATACTTTTAGTTAGGTTTTTCTAAAAAAGAAAGTATATTTCCTGTCAGGATATTAAAATCTAAGCAAAGTTATGGATTTCTGCTGCTATCAGACTGGCATCTTGGCCATGCATCCCCATAAACTATTTCTGATAAAACATTAACAGTTTCTTTCCTCAGCTCCTTTACATTCAGCTATACTGCATAACTTCGCATTCCTTACTTTTTAGAATATACTCCCATTCCAGCACTCACAGGAGAATTAACATTATCACAAAGATATTACTTTTTCAAAGCTGTATGTCCAAATTCCAAAAAAATGAAGGTGCAGAACAAAGAATCTTTCCGTGTTTGCTTTCCCTTCATATCATTCTCTGGTAGCTGCTGCAAAAGCTGATGTTTTCACAAAGTTCCTTCTACATACCTTCATTAATGTTCATGCATGCCTGGATTCTTTTTTATACCTTTCATTAAGATTTTCTAAAACTTTATAGCACTAGATCCAAATACAAAAGAATATAGTAATCTGCAAAACATGAACAAGAAAGGATTCAATATTAGTAAAATAACTGTCATCTAGTTTTGCTGTCTTGTTCACTTTCACTTAATGATTGTGTTATGGTCATATGATATTATTGTTTGTTCTTATTCTTTTAATGTTTGTGACATTTTCCCCCACAACATCATTGAAAATGGGTATCTTACTGAGCTGGATTATCTTGCTAAAGAAATAGAGGAGTATGACAAAATCCCTGCCATCGTTAACCAAGCCTCTTTTCATTTGGTAAATAGCTTATCCCTTTACTTTGCTTTCCCTTCTGTGATATAGTGGCTATTACATCTCAAAAACTGTTTGTATATGCATATATTACATTGAAATTTTGTTAATAATATGCTTGGTCTGTATATTATGGCAGTGAAATCCTGCGATAGTGCAGTATATTATGTCACTTAGAAAAATGCTAATAAAAGAAGTACTTGAAACTCACAATGTAATAGATATTTGCCTGTCATAGAAATGAATATCTTGGCCATGTTTGTAGGCCCTTGGATAACCCTTACCAAAAGAAGATGTGGACCTACCAGAATTGAAAGTCCAGTGGATTTACTCAAAGAATTCTGTAAATCTACATGTAGATGTACATGAGTGTTAGACGACAGCGTGGACTAAAGTGAAATGCCAAGTCTAAACTACAAATACTATAATATTCCACTTAGAAATATTAAAAGTTGACTAAAGTTGAATTTTAAATGACAATGATTATGGTAATCAAAATTATGCTTATATATATATATATATATATATATATATATATATATATATATATATATATTTTTTTTTTAAATTAAACGTAAAGTCTACTTTTGACATTTAAGTGTAAATAAACTCCACTTAAAGAAAGAAACATGTCCAGGGTGTAACTCTTGCTACTGGTAACTTTAGTGGATATAATTTGGTCCATATATACCAGATTGTATTAATTCTTCTGACCCCGCAAGTGCAAAAACATTCTAAGCTAATTACTTCCACTGAAAAAAGAGAGTTGATGCTGTTCTTTGTGTTTACCTTACCCAAAAAGAGACAGAACGAATCATGTTTTTTTTTATCATTGAGTGAACTGTGATATTTTTCTAACAGTGATGAAAGCCTTAGAAACTCAGTTACAGACCAACAAACTATATAGTAGCTCTTCAGGAAAGGAGTGAAGTGCTTATATGAACATTTAATAAGCCACCAGGAACAGATACCTATGATAATAACCACAATACTAACCACCACCAAAAGCCACCTCACTAGCTAAAAAGTGAGTCAGGATGACCATATCAAAGATGATTGACCTTTGAAAGATATGCTACCCAGAAGAATTGTGCTCAGTCTGATTGGGCTAATGTGTTGTCCTCACAACATAAGAGGGGAAGCACTTAAGGCGTACATGGACATGGTAATTGCTGACTTTGTGGACTATGCTAGTAAGGGTTGGTTCTGAAACAGACAATGAGATTTTGTAATTGAGCAGTAAATAAAAGTAAAATGTTAAGAGCAAAAATGCCTGATCTAATGTGTAGTTCAACCTTATGGTTAGTGCCAGAATTGAAGAGTATAAGTAAAATGATAGACATTTTTTGCAGTTGCTAAATTTTAAAAGTATTAATGCATTGGTTGGACTAATTGAAAGTTTACTAGCTAATGAAGGACTGAATGAAAGCTTAGTGGTAGTATGCATAGTCTATATATATATACTGGTAGTGAAATCCTGTAATAGGAGAAATGCTGATAAAAGGATCTCTGGAAGCCCATAATAACAGATAAATTTGCCTCATGAGAAAAAGAATTTTGAGGTTGAGAGTGAACACTAGTAGTTGACCCTGAATAGAAGAAGCTGTGGAAGCACTGGAAGAATTATTGAAAGTTAACTGCTTTTCTGAAAGTGTAGCAGGAACCTACTTGTGGCTGCACCTGAGGGTTGCAAGCCAGCTTGAACTAAGATGAAACTGAATCTGAACCACAAGGATGATTGTGCTCCATTATGAAATTTTAAAAGTGGGCTTGGTTTTTTAAAGCTGTAAGTGAAATTTACTTTGACTTTTCATGTAAATAAACTGCACATAAAGAAAGCATCTTCACTGTGTTACACTTCCTACCGTGACTCTTCTTTTCACCCATCTATCTAGTTCCTTTCTTTCCCCACACATTGTAGGTAAAACTCCATCCCATATTACCTATACATTACTGCATAATATTCTTTGCATTTCACCAGACATTTCAACTCTATGCTTAATGTAAAATGAAAGGAAACACCAAAGTAAAGTTATTAACTTTGCACATATAATCAGTAGCATTGGTCATGGGTCATGGCAATAAAGTCTGAGTAAATGAGAGACTGGGTAACATCTGGGATGTCTTGGACCAGTTTTATAGAAGGTTATAGCAAAGATGAGAATCAGCCAATATGTTACCCATAGGGACATGGAAGGGGAAGGGGAAGTGGTGTCACAAAAAAAAAAAAAAGAAAGAAAGAAAAGAAGGCAGTTGAATAGGGAGGTGCTGACAGTAATGTGATGAATGAAGAGAGGTAACGCAGATTGCACAGATGACTTTAATATGGAGTATTACAAAAAAACAGGTGAGACAGTGGTGGGGTCCTGACAAAAGTGTCCAAGATTCTTGGTGTAGGGCTGGCCCCCGAAATCTATGACCAGAGCTGTAGTTTTGGCCATGAGTGAAGTGGACCACCAAATACCAAGCTATTTTCTGCCCCATATATTTGAGTAATGCAATTGTAAAATATTTAGCAAAAGTTCTATCATCCAGATTGGAACACATGTTATCAAACATTGTTTATATTGCCCAGGCAGACTTTTGAAGAAATGATACTCCATGGACCAGTGGTGGCTACTTCTGCATTTATTTAGAGTGAGGAGTAACACAGGAAGACATTAGGCATTTTGCTTTTTTGATATATAAAAAGTTATTGAGCAAGTGGCAATATAAGCAGTGTTAGTGTTTTGTCTTCCATCACGAATGTATGCATTAAGCAAATGTCTGCAATGTAATGTTCTGCATTCATTATATCAAGGTTCAAATAAGTTCTGGAAGATTTTGCTGGATATGAATGTACATTTCCTTTTCTAATATCCATATGTGACACTACCATTTTGTTTTAAATTGTGCCTTATATGCTAAAAAGAGTTTGTACTATATTTGACACTACATATTTATTTTGTTTTTTAAACTGTGCCTTATATGCAAAAATAATCTGTACTGCATTTTGAAAAGTACTCATCTATCTACATTGTGCTAACACTGGTTTGCTTTGCTGGTTTGAGACTCTCATCCTAATACCTCCTCCTTTTCTTTTCAGTACATACACCCCTCTTAACATTAGTTTTCCTCTGTTGTCTTTTTTCTCCACAGCTCAAAATACAGAAATGATTTTCCCTGCTGTCTCACCAAGAAAACTGCTGTCCTTGCCCCCGTCTTCTGGTTTGCTCCACACGCACAGGTCATTATTATAATCAGCCTACCTTAAACAAGTGCATGTAGGTTGTTAGCTTTAATTGTTAGGTGCACAGTCTGTAGCTGGATTCTCTTAAGAGTAGTGAGCATGCTGCTGATGACGCTCATAGAGGGAACCCTCTCTATTCAACTCCATTCCTAGCCTCTCTCCCATTTAATATCCTCATTCTTCTTATTCCTCTTGGCTTCACTGTGCTGTTCTGAGGTAGAGTCTGTTAAGGAAAGGCCCTTATAGTAAACTCTAGGCCACCTTGTTCTATATATTTCAGACTGCTTTTTCCATGATGTTTATTTCTTTCTGTTTTACCACCGTGCCACTCCTGTCCTGTATAATACTGGCCATTTTTTTTCCTCCGGCATGTCTACTGCTAGGAATTCCACTATCTTTACCTTGCTCCAGTCTTACAGTGTTACAAATTAGGTAGTTTATTGTCTTTTCCTTACCCTTTTACATACATCATCATCTATTTTGCCTTGTAACTCTGAACACATCTTACTTACCTTGGCTGTTACTGGTTCAACAGACAGATACAGGCACTCCTCTAGAGGTGTTCGCTCAACCTGCTCCATTTGCCCTCACTGCACTTGGGCTCACTCTGCTACCATACTCTACCCCCAATTCCCACCCCCCATACGTTAGTTTATTCTTAGCTGTAACCACACCTACCAATCTACCACCAATCTGATCAAACCTTGTCATACTTCCTAATTAGATCAGTTACACTCCTTCTCCTTCACATTACCATCATCAGTTATAGCACCATTCTTATATTCTATATCTACTAACAAGTACTTATATCAAACCCTCCCCACTATGACAGCTTTAAAACTAACTCTGCTCTTTTTTACCTCATCTTCTCTACTACTCCTATTATACAACCTCTCCTCATTTGAAACTCCTCTTCATCACACTATACCCCCAACCTTGCATACCTCCTCATATCTAACACCAAATAATTCTCATCAGTTTTTAGCTCCAGTCCTTTTCCACACCTCTAACAAAGACTATTGCTCCCTCACATTCCTCCTACAGCTAACTAAATCCCCAACCTCCCTTAAATTCACTAAACTCCTATAGAAGCTCTCCAAATGCCTTCATCACATAACCAAACAATTAAGTTTAGCAGGAGAAATCCATCCCAATCCTGGTCCCACCTCCTCCCAAGATCCACAACCCAACCCATCACAAATCAACCTTGCTCAAATCCACCAAAGAAACAAATCATCTCTCCTCCTGCTCAACATAAATGTAAGGAGCATAGCTAACAAAACTCACAACCTACACACTCTGCTGTCCCACTATTCACCTGATATAGTTACTTTAACAGAAGTTTGGCTAAAACCAAATATAAACAGTAATGAAATCACACTTCCAGGCTACAATATCTTATGTAAAGATAGATTAAACAGAAAGGGGGAGATGTAGCTATCTTATATAAAGACCACCTTTCATTTGACCTCATAGACACTACTATCCCAGATATTGCAAATGCTGAAGTAATTCTACCTAAATTAAGCATTAACTCCAGCAAACATCTTAATATTATACTGGATACATCCCATCAGGCAACAACGTTGCCACACTTGAAAACCTACTACAATGGTGTTCCAAATTCCTCCCCCAAGAGAATATCCTCATGGGGGACTTTAGTATTGATTGGTTACTCCTCTCCAACTCCCACAACACACATTAACCTGTGCGGATTTACCCAAATCATCACAGCTCCCACCCAGACTGATAAAACCTCTAAGCATAATTCCATACTAGATTGAATTCTACTTAACTCACCCCACCTATCATCTCACTCAAGTTGCCTCCCTGACAGCCTGAGTGACCACAACCCAACTTTTCTCCTCAGAGACCACAACCATCCAATACATCAAATGACCTTCTGTACAATTAGGAAAAAAAAATTAAATCCCGATAATTTTATCTCTGCCCTAAAAAACGTTACTGGGAACATCGCAAACAACTGCCATTGAATCAGGCAGTAATCTCCTTTAACAACACCTTCCTTGACATTCTCAACACCCATGCAGCAGCTAGAAACATTAGAGTCAAATCCAATTATGCACCCTGGTCAACCAAAGAAACCAGATCCCTGCTCAAAGCCAGAGATAAAGCCTGGATACAATTCCATAAGAACAAAGCCAGTACTACTAAACAACATTTCTTTGAACTTCGAAACAAAACCAAAAAACAAATTAAAGTTGACAAAACCAATTACTACCTCAACATCCAAACCAAACATCAGAAGAATCCACAGAAGTTCTTGGCCACATTTAACAACCTATTACAACCAAGTAAATCTACTACTCCCACTCAAAAAACAGCTAACAACCATGGTAATGTGGCTACCCAATTCAATACATTCTTTACAGAATCCATTCAAACTCTAGTTAACAACCAGCCTAAGTCCAATCTGACCCCCCCCCCGAGCCAAACCATAATATACCCCCACATAACACCACCAGTCAATTCAAGCTAAACCCAGTACCCATCTATTACATCAAAAAACTAATAAAAAAGTCTAAAACCTACCACTTTAGCTGCTGATAATCTCTCTCCAGAATATCTACAAATCGCAGCAGATGCTATCTCCTACCCAGTAGCCATACTCATAAATAGATCAGTAACAGAAGGATATGTCCCCACTGTCTGGAAAATCTCTCACATTCTGCCTCTTCACAAAGGTGGTAGCTCTTGTGAACTTTCTAACTACCACCCCATTGCCATTCTTTCACCCCTATCTAAAATCCTTGAGAGAATAGTACACCCCCAACTCATTGAATACCTCCTCTCTCACAACCTCCTATCCCAAACACAGCATGGTTTTCGACCTGCACATAGTATTACAACAGCCCTATTGTCTTTTACTGATACAGTTAACCAACACAGAAACAGTTCCCAATTTGTATCAGCCATATTCTTTGACCTGTTGAAGGCGTTTGACATGGTCAACCACAGTAAACTTATGACTGTCCTTTACTCCCTTAACCTCAGCAACACTGCTATTATGTGGTTTTAAAGCTACCTAGCAGACCATCAACAAGCAGTCCGTTGGCAACAATCCCTCTCACACCTCCTCCCAGTCACCTAAGGGGTCCCTCAAGGCTCCATCCTTGGACCCTTTCTACTCTCTCTCTTTACCAACCAGCTCCACAATGCTACTCCCCATGCCACCGTGATTCAATGCACTGACGACTCCACTTTGATCTGCTCAGCATCCTCCCTCGACAGCCTTCAAACCATCACCCAAGACTCCTTCACATCTGTAGAAACCTGGCTAACCAACTCCCAACTTATACTAAATTCCAATAAAACAAATCTTCTGCTCTTCAGCCCCTCAAGCAATACTTCCCCCCTCAACCTTCAACATCTACTCTAAAAGCAAAACCACGAATACTCCAACTGCCCATACCAAACTGTTAGGGGTTATAATCGACAATAATCTGAAATTTGACATCCATATAGGCCAAACCATCAAAAAAGTGCACAAGAAAGTTGACCTCCTGTATAGAAAAAAACAATTTGTAACTAGCAGTACAAAAGTCACTATTGCCAGGACCCACCTTCTATCAACACTCCTATATGCATCCCAATCTTAACCATCCTCTGTAAAACAGACCTTGCCAAACTGGAAGCTTGTTATAATAAAATTTCAAAATTTGCCACCAACCCATCCTACAAGTCACATCATTGTTTATCCCTTAAACAGCTCAATTGGCTTGAACTCCCTCAGCTCCTTCACTTTAATCAAATAAACTTAGCCCACAAAATTTTCTACCACCCTGAAAACACCCCAGCCTTCAAAGACATCATTAAGCCCTACTCTGCTTTAAGATCCCTCTGTTCTAACAATAAATTTCTCCTGCAAGTTACTAAAGCAAAAAACACAGCAGGCAAATCCCTTTTCTCCAACCACATTTCTAAACTTTGGAACACCCTAACAAACTCACTGACGACCACTCCCTCAACAAAACAATTTAAAAAGCTACTAAAAACCCACCTTGCAAGCTCCTGGCTCTGTCCCTGCAGCTCCCCAGGATAAGCCACTTCCCTGTACCACTCTGTTTATTAACTTACCTTCTAATGATAAACCACTTTCCTGTACCAATCTGTTTATTAACTCACCTTCTCACCCTCTTCTTAACTGATTTAGACCTAATCTCTAAACAAAAAGCTGAATTCTCAATCTCTCTTGCTGATAGTTATATTTATTACTTCAACTGCCAAATTACATGTTTTTGCATATTTAGATTTTATCACTGTTTAATTTTCAGTACTTTGAATGTAACTACAAATTCTCTCTGTGTTATATGTACAATGGTAATGTGTCTCACTGTTTTATTTCTTTTTCTTTATTGATATGATGTACTTATGACTTGGAGCTTTTTTCCCCAGGCCTCCACTGAAAATGGACATATGTCCAGTTGGACTTTCCTGGTAAACTAATGTAAAATAAATAAATACTGAGATAACTCAAATGATCAGTCCACGATAACATCAGGTAGACTAGCAAACAAAAACTCTGCTTGTTAGTGGCATTGCATGTGGCCATTTTGGTGAGAATTGTAGTGACTGAGGTATTTTACCCCTAAGTGTGATGGGTAAGTGAATGTGAGAAGGCTGCTGTTTGACACATTATTTTTTCATTATGGTGACAGAAAATAGCTCAGTTTCAAGGACAGGGAAGAGAACAAGGCACATTGGCTTGTTTGTCTTTAGTTACATAGTGTTTGTTGTTGAATGTTATGGCCAAAAATGACATTTCTAGGGAGTTTTGAACAATGCTAAGATTGAATTTCTAATGACAATAACATATGTGAAAGAGGGAGGGACCAGATGTTTTTCCCAATTTGATGGGTTTAAAATACATAGAAATAAAACTATATTGAGTGGTGGAAGAGGTAAAGGATGTGTTCTGGGATGGCTTGCTAGAGAAATTTAAGGCCCTGTTTGAAAAATAGAGATCAAAGGTTAATACTTTAAATAGGGTGGTTGAAGTAATCCAGGTTATGATTAAACCTCTTACATCATAATTAATGCATCATTTACCAATGTGACTGCAAGACTGGAGGGACGGTGAAATTCAGAGAATTTGTGATAGATGTGTGTAGAAAGGAAAGGGAGTTAGGAAAGGAAAGTTAGCAAACGTTAGGGGAAAATGATGTATGCTGGATCATGAGTGATGTATAGCAGTAATAAATGCAGCACAACGAGTAGGCATATGGAAGAATAGAACTTTAGGAGACGTTAAATGGAAAAGAAAGACTGGGCCAATGAAGGAGAGCTATGATTAAACGTTAGAGAGAAAATGAAAACGGTAAAGTTGGAGTTTATCCTTGATTTTGGAAGAGGGTGCAGTAGAAACTTTATTAACAGTAGAAGAAGTCTAGAAAGCAACAGGATGTAGTTTTTGTGAAGGAATGGGAGCCATGCAGTGGACTAATGTATGGAAGAGGACCAGGAAGAAGAATTTAAAATGTCTAAGATATAAAAGTTCACACTCAGTGAGACAAAGAGACTGGCTGAGGTCTGAGACTTTTAAGGATATAGTGTAGACGAAGAATGTAAAGGAGAAGCAAAGCTGCAGGTGAGAGACAGAGAAATGACTCAGGAAAGAAATATGGGTAGGGAGAATCAACGCAAGAACAGGGGTAAAATACAGTGACTTCAGGGAGATAAAACAGAGGTGGCACTGGAAAATGTGAAACAGCTGAACGTGAACGAAGATGGGATTGTGCTGAGAAAGGGTTTTGTTTCTTGGGAGGAATTATGAGTAATGTATAATAAAGTTAAGTTAGGAGGGCATGTACACTGAGTAATGTATAATAAAGTTAAGTTAGGAGGGCATGTACACTGAGTAATGTATAATAAAGTTAAGTTAGGAGGGCATGTACACTGAGTAATGTATAATAAAGTTAAGTTAGGAGGGCATGTACACTGAGTAATGTATAATAAAGTTAAGTTAGGAGGGCATGTACACTGAGTAATGTATAATAAAGTTAAGTTAGGAGGGCATGTACACTGAGTAATGTATAATAAAGTTAAGTTAGGAGGGCATGTACACTGAGTAATGTATAATAAAGTTAAGTTAGGAGGGCATGTACACTGAGTAATGTATAATAAAGTTAAGTTAGGAGGGCATGTACACTGAGTAATGTATAATAAAGTTAAGTTGGGGGGGCATGTACACTGAGTAATGTATAATAAAGGTAAGTTAGGAGGGCATGTACACTGAGTAATGTATAATAAAGTTAAGTTAGGAGGGCATGTACACTGAGTAATGTATAATAAAGTTAAGTTAGGAGGGCATGTACACTGAGTAATGTATAATAAAGTTAAGTTAGGAGGGCATGTACACTGAGTAATGTATAATAAAGTTAAGTTAGGAGGGCATGTACACAAGAGGTGTAAGCATTTGTTACACAGATGATAGCAGACACCAGCATGCCCTAGTCCTGAAGGGAAGAGTAATCGCTGGAGATGTGGGGGAGCGAGACAGAGAAAGAGCAGGTTACTTACAAGTGTTGGGTGAGTGTGATGGATATGTGGGGAGGATACATCAGAAAAGACAGGTTCAGAAGTAGTGACTTTGTCTTTTGGGATAGTGATTGGTCAGAAGGAATGATCAAAGGAAGAAAGGATGGAAACAGTGTTAACTGTATTGCTGATGAAAACAGAAAGTGTTAGGGAGCCAGGGATAAGGATAGGAGGTACGAACAAGAAAGCTGATTCACATAGCTAGAGTAAAAGGGTGGACTGAAAATTTAGTAAGATGTTGAAGATATTGATGGTGTAAGGGCAGGATGAAAGTAAATAGTATGGGTTGGTAAAGAGTGGGGTAAGGTAGGAGGAAATACTTGGTGGGTATCTGCAATATCCACTGAAGAGACACATTGAAGGGAAAATTTAATATTGGAAAATGAGCTGGGGCAGTAAAGGGAAATGGTTGAAGCATTTTATGCCAGAGGGTTACAGAGAAGCATCATTAGGATGCATAACAGCAGCGCTAAGGATTCTGCAAACAGTTTATCTTTTAAGGTCCAGAAATTGAAGTAGTAAATTTATATAAATGTGTATAAATGAGGATTGGCCTTCCTGTTGCAATATATGCGAAATATGATTAGGTTTTGCAAATGGAATGAGTGCATAAGACAGTGATAGGTCCAAAGAAGTAGGCTGGGAATTTAAAACATTCCATTGGTGCTGTGGTATTCACTTTTGAATTTTAAAATGGTTATAAGAGGTTGTGTGTATGGTTAATTCAGTTATTTAATGAGTTGCAATTGTTAGAATTATGTCTATACCCAGACAGTACCTGCAAATGGTCAGTGGTGATCAGTACTGGTAAACAAATGTAAAATAATAAATAAAAAGCAAATAAGATCCACCTTTAGGAATGTACTAGTAATTATTTATTTTATGTATCCATTTGCTAACCAGGTTAGTCCCACCAGGCTAGTAGCTTCTTCTCAGGGGAGATCCAAGAGGTATTCATATAACTAAGGAAATTTGGCCAGGGCATCAGGGAACATTCCCTACTCTTTTTTTCTATGGGTTCAGGTTTTACTAATTCTTTGTGGGCACAGAAATCTAGTCCATGAGACTGACTTGTACAATATACATTGTGCTTGGTGAGAACGGGTTCCTAGCATTTGGGCTGCATTCTCTTTCAGATGTTTAGAAAAATAAGAGTTGTGGTACTGAGTATTTCCAAATAGTGACACAGAGTGGTGTCACAGTGTTGAAAGGTAACACTTCAGTTTTATTCTAAGTCCCATTATCAAGGGGTTTTACAAATTCTGAAAGTTAAGATGCTCAGTATTAAATATTTTGCACTAGCTATTCAAAGTTTTATACTAATTAACACTTGTCAGATATCCATGCTAGACAGTATCATGTTTATGGCTTTGCATAGATCCACAATGCAGTAAACATCCATATTCATTGTATTTAATTTTGTCAGATCCGTGGCATTGCACAGCACCATTGCAATGACACTGAGGATTGCCACTTGTGGTATGAGGAGCGCTAGCAGCATAGCATTGGTGTGAGATACATAATGCTTCACAATGTTATTGTTTTAGAGTGCTACTGTCATGGAGTGCCTAGATTTTGAAATATATTTTGGATATTAGTTGTCTGATGCTGAGACGTTGTTCACATATGGTATGAAACAATAATACATTCCCACATATTCAGCCAATATGTAGGTGTCAAGCACTACAAAGTTCATCTTGCCATTTAATACCAGATGTGTGGTATGTGTCAGAGTTATAGTTAGAGAAAAACATTGCTATTCATATGCAGGTTTTCCATCCTAGAGGACAGGAAGAACCATAAAAAGTGAAACATAAATCAAACAGATTAGTACTGAAAACAGACTTATGAACAAAGATGAAGTTCCAGGTGTGCAGCAGACAGTGAGATAAAAGGAAGCTTTACCTTTTTATCTTTCAAAAGCCCTAAATCCACAACTAAATTACACATGTAGAAGACAAAGAGGTCAGTACACTCTCTTTAATGTGCATGGATGACATACAATGTTACTGTAGTTGTCAACCTAATGGATGTTTCAAACTGGTTGTGCAGGTTGGTTGCTGGGAGTGTGACAAGGAATGCAGTTGTGCCATTGTGAAATGTTAGGTGTGGTAGCAGCACATAAAACTTTGTAAGTGTCAGACTGCAGAACACTCACACTGAGGGCAGACGCAACTGAGTTTTTTGATCCCAGGATTGCAAAGAAAACGTGGACATGGCCACAGCTAGAAAGATAGAATTATTTGTTAAGGTAATAAGCTTGTTCTGGGGATCTTACAACTTCCAAACGTGCAGAAAAGAGTATATCAAGATATGAAATAAATACAGCAGTAATTTGTACAGCAAGTGATGAGTATCTTAATGCAAGCCATATGTATTGTTATGCTGGAGGAATGTTACTGTGGTGAGTTATCTTTTTACATAGTGTGTGTTAAGGATTCTGGACTCAGAGGTTTCACACCTGTTATGTTTCAGGTAAGTTATGCCTTTGAATGAAATCTATGTTCCAGCCTATTCATACTTATAGCCAAGCTTTCACCTTGTATGTCATGATGCTCATTTCTAATATTCTGCTATGCTTGAGGGCACTAAATATTCCACCTCCAAATGTTTACCTAGAATTTCTTCATTAATCTGTGTAAATAATTTGCAAGTCTGTTTAGAGGGCATAAGTGGCAGCTCTCTGGTCAGCTGTTTAACATGCCAATGTTGTATATAGATTACGGCAACAACTGAATTATGTGTGGGTGAGTGGGTATAAATGTAATAACAAGAGTATGACTGCACCATCCAAATAGACAACAGTACAGAGAGAGGTGCATGCTAGTTGCATTCCTGACTGCCTGGCTAGAGGCTTACAGTATGAAACAGTTAGTATGTGCAGTTTCTTCATCATTAATTACATACTGAGCGCATGCTTTTCAAGGTCGTTGGTATGAAGCACGTAGTACAAATGTTAAAGTCATCCATGAATCCATTTGCCAGGCTGCCAAATTGAATTGTGTGCTACTTTGTGTCTTCCAGCAGTATAAGATATTCCGTACTGCTCATGGACACATCAAAACCTGAGGTATAGCCATGTCAAGCTGCTCCATGGGTTTATAGCATATTACCTGAGATATGTAATCCCACAAGGTGAACAGGGACACTGTACTTTTAACTGGTAAAATATACAGTGTGCCTGAAACCCTTACCTGCACCTAAAATTATATTCAGTACTGCTGTGTTTGGTAGTTTGAGCAAAGGATTAAGGTTCTGAGCTGTCAGTGAGCTGCTTTCTCTGATCAATAAGAATGGATGGGAAGGATCAATGAAAATGGATGGGAAGGATCGATGAGAATGGATGGGAAGGATCAATGAGAATGGATGGAAAGCATCAGTGAGAATGGATGGGAAGGATCGATGAGAATGGATGGGAAGGATCAATGAGAATGGATGGAAAGCATCAGTGAGAATGGATGGGAAGGATTGATGAGAATGGATGGAAAGGATTAATGAGAATGGATGGAAAGCATCAGTGAGAATGGATGGAAAGGATCGATGAGAATGGATGGAAAGGATTAATGAGAATGGATGGAAAGCATCAGTGAGAATGGATGGGAAGGATCGATGAGAATGGATGGAAAGGATTAATGAGAATGGATGGAAAGCATCAGTGAGAATGGATGGGAAGGATCGATGAGAATGGATGGAAAGGATTAATGAGAATGGATGGAAAGGATCAGTGAGAATGGATGGGAAGGATGGGAGATAGGAAATTCACCCTGGGGATCACGTCAGTCGCCCTGCTAGACAGAGGTCCAAGGAAGTAAATAGTGTGGGAAGAAATAGCCAGGGAATTGTTATGGCTAGGCTTGTATAGGCCCTAGGGCCGGTAGCCTAGTACCAGCCTATGAACCTATGAACCTATGTTGCCAGAGTTTGATTCCTTTCATCCGCATTTTCTGTCTCTGTGCAAGTTAGTTCACCAAACTGTGTTTCCCGGATGCCCTTAAAAGGGATTCTTGTGTTCAGCGGAATTAAGCAATTAGCAAATTAATAACATAAAAAGATTAAAAAGATACTTTATTATAATTTTACAGGGTGTCAAATATCACAACACAGCATAAAGCTGTACAACAAACATAAATAAATGCTCTACAATGCAATCTCTTATGATTGCTACCAAATTTAGCAATTTTGCAAGTAACCATTTGTACTGTAATTATGTCTTAAAACTTTGGAACTCTGCTTGTTCAACTAACACAAACAGATAAATGAATATATTTAAATTACAACTTAAACACTATCTAAATAGTAGCTGGATTTGTTCTTTCTCTACACCAGGCTAATCCCACATCTTTCACTTCTCTATCTTTCCAAAGGTTTATGGTATAGAAAATATTACTATGTGTCGCTAATTTACTCAGCATTAATGTATATGTGGATGCCATTTGACCTCTAACAATTTATATATGTTCACATTTTATCTTACTCTTATAGCTAATGTTATAATTTAGTTGTCTCTATACTAGTTATATACTATAGCAGGACTGTTACCATTTTTCTGTAAGAAACAGACTTTAACTGAATCGTAAACATTTTTTTCTGTAAATTACCAGTTTCTGTAAATAAATGTAAATACCTGTTACTAATGAGCTCTATCTTCTTTCTGTATTTCAGTTTCTTCAATTGTGTACTGTTTTTTGTGGATTTTTTTTTCTCCCAAGGCTTCCAGTGAAAAAGGGGGGGGGGGGTTCATGCCCAGTTATACTATCCCAGTGAAAAATGCCAATAAATAAATAAATGTTATTTGCATTAATCATTTCTGTGACAGGGTTAATATGTTAATGGATTGTTTTCTGAAAAAAAAAAAACATTTTCAAGTAAACTGATACTTTATATATCAAAACTTTATTTTTTAAATGCAAGTTATGTTACTGAAATTTTGCATTGCTTTACTTAACTTTCAGTTTTGAATATATAATTTTCTTATTAGCATATAGTTTCTGCTATGTGACAAATAGACATAATAAACACATCTTTCTAATTGAAATGAAACACACCTATCAAATATGACTTATAGAAAAAATAACTTGTCTAATTGCTAAAAGCAAGGGATGGGCAAGCTATTTTTGTTTACATTAAACACACCTAAAGTGTAGGTTCACTCCCTGCAATCGCAGAACAAAACCTATATACGCCATATATTATGGAATGCCTCTGTAATAGTTTTAGTAACTATAGCATTGCTCACTGTGTCTTGAGATGCTTAGACGATTGCATGTTTGCCACACCTGCTATCAGAGGCTGGGCTTAAGCTGTCCACATTCAAAGGAGAAGAATTAAACTAGCTTTTCCAGCTAGGACTAATGTGACTAGCTTTATCAAAATCACTGAGTTTATTAAACTTTGTAAAGATGGCTACATGTTGGTAGAAGTTTTGATTCCAGACCATTTCTCTTTTGTTTTATTTAAAGATTGCTGATACAGCAGGACAGCGGGCATTTTGCCACCATATGATCATTCCAGTCTTGAATGGAATGGGCTAGATTTTGTTATATAGCAACAGTTGTAAACCTGGGTGATTCCGACAATATTATCCATTTCCAAATATTTTTTAATGTGGGATGAAAAGTACATGCATGGTATGTGGAGGTAGTGTTCTGATGGTGTGTTGGGATTCTTTTTTATCCTAAATACTGTTACAGTTTCAATGTTACATAATTATTTTAGTTACAGGGGACAAATTAAATTGTAATTGTGTTTCTGTGTTAACTTATAGTAAATTAGTTTCTTGCAGTAAAATACCACATCAAACACTAAGTGTAATATTATGGGGGTATGCTCATTCGTTTTGCTATGCAACATATCTTCCACTAGTTAATAGGTTTGTACAACTTATGTTTTTTTTGTCCAGTCCATCATATCAGTGCCTGATCTGTCTGTCTTGGATGGATTAATCTGTTCTCACGTAGTCTGATACAAATTATTTAACTGCCAGTTATTCGTATCACTGCACATCTGCGCCTCTTTAAAATTTAAGGTACCAGTCACAGTAACATACTGACACTGTATAATATTCCAAGTAGTAAACTCTAACTTAATTTATTTTCTGTATTTTACCCCTTATGTAGCTGACTGTCACTTGGTACTGGTACCTCTTTTCAAGGTCAAACACCAAAAGTCAGTCTTGGACCTGCCTACAGAACCAGGTATCCCAGTGCAACATTATACTTATGACTGTAAAGATTTTTGTTTTATGTCCTACCCAGTCCCTGCCCCTAAACTCCCAAAGTGCAAGGACGTAAGGCCATTACGGCTGAGAGCATCTGTTTATGCATGCTGCAGTATTTATAAGCTTAGGATAGATGCCCTCAAATTTCACCACTGAGGGTTATCAGCCTCTGCTTGATCTTGCCTCTTCTTTTATGACAGGTGAGCTATTAAGACAGCATTATATTTCCTGTCCTCCTGGTAACTGAATCCAACCCACCTGGGCCGCAGTCAGGGTGCAGGCAGCTTAATTGTAATTTAAAGTTTTTTTTGTGCATGTTTTTATAATATTTTGTCAGGTAAAGCCAGACTGAAGTATGTAATGCACATAATTGTTTTGTGTTTACATTTTTCCCATTTGAAAGAGAAAAAGAAGATATTTTCAGTGTCATATTTTTGAAAGCTTTTAACTTATCAAATCATTTTTACCAGTGCAAGCAGGCATTTTTTCAGTTAGCCAGGCTTATGGAAAACAAATTCATCTGAGCTTTGGGAGATTTTTGTGAAGACTGTGACTGATGTTCCATAGTGGTACACTGGCTACAAAAACCATGATAACATTGAACCTGACATTTTGACTGTGCTCAGAGCTCCTTCACGACAAATAATTATCTAGCTTCTGCTCTTTCATAATAGCTACTACAAATATTCTAGCCTCAGGTCTTTTGTCATAGCTATAACAGATGTTCAAGGCTCAGCTCTTTTAAAAATAGCCAGAGCAAATGTTTCAGGATTGTCTCCTTTATCTTGATTAATACAAATGTTCCAAACTATCTTTCTTCACTATAGCATCAACAAATCTCGAGCTTAGTACTTTCAGTATTATAGCAACTCATTTTCCAACATCTGCTGCTGCACCATGGCTACAACAAGTACTTCTTCCTCAGGTCCTTCATCATAGCTGTAGCAAATGATCCAAGATCATCTCCTTCACCAGAACCTATTACAAATGCTCAGGTCTCAGTTTCTTTACTATAACTACAACAAATGTTCCTACCTCTGATCTTTCTCCATAGCTACAACCAATGATTCAGTCTCAGCTCCTTCACCATAGCTACAGCAAATTTTCTATATTTAGCTACTTCGCAATAGGTACTACACATGTTCTAGCCCCTGTTTCTTCAGCTTAGTAATACCAGATGCGAAACATAAGATTGCCTGCATACCTATAATGAGTGTTCCATCCTGTTCTCCTTAACGATATTGTCAACAAACGTCCCAGCCTTAAAATGAAGCACTCATTTCCTTCACCATAGGTACAACAGATGTTCAAAACACATCTGTTTCATCATAGCTACATCAAATGTTCACAGCACTGCTGTTAAATCATAGCTGCATCAGATGTTCCAAACTCAGCTGGTTCGATGTAGCTGCACTTCATGCTCTAATGTTAGCTCTTCATCATAAATGCTACAAATGTTCTAGTCCCAGCTCTTTCACCATTGCTGCAGCAAGTGTTCTATATTTAGCTACTTGCCAAGAGGTACTACAAATGTTCCAGTTTTTGTATCTTCAGCTTAGCTGCACTAAATGTTGAAACATCATCTTGTTTGCATAGCTATAACAAGTGTTCCAACCTCTTCTCCTTCATAAAAACAAAAACACTATGTTACCAAAGGTAGTCTCAACAAGTAGAGAAATGCAGGAAAAAAAGACAAGACATACCACCAAGGCTGTTGTGAGACAAACACGTCACGTTAAAAGCCAAATTCTAATTTTGGCTTTTAATGTGACGTGTTTTTCTCACAACGGCCTTGGTGGTACATCTCATTCTTCTTCCTGCACCTCTTCTCCTTCACAGTATTATCAGCAAATGTTATACCCTTGGCTACTTTACCACACCCACTCATTTCCTTCACCATTGGTGTAACAGCTATTTGAGCCACTGCCATGTCACCTTAGCTTCGTCAGATGTTCCACCTTCAGCTTCTGCAGAATAAATCTTTCATTCTCATCTGCTTCACTGTAGCTACAATGAATGTTCCAACCTTGGCTGTTTTACCATATCTACAATGAAAGTTGGAAACGAATTTCCTTCACCATAGTTGCATCAGATGTTAACTCCTCTGCTGTTTCATCATAGCTACATCAAATGTTCCAGCTTCAGCTTTTCCATAACAAATCTTTCCTCTTCAGCTTTTCACCATAGCATCAACAAATGCTCCAACCTTTGCTGCTTCACTGTAGCTGCACTATATGTTCGGATCTCAGTTCTTCACCATAGCTACAACAAATTTTCTAGTCCCAGTTTGTTCATCATAGCTATACAAATGTTTCATTTTCATGTCCATCACAATAGGTACTTCAGATGTTCTTCAGTATCTTCAGCTTATCGACACTAGATATTGAGACATGACTTTTTCTAAAAACTATGACAAGTGTTCCATCCTCATATTCTTTACAATATTATCAACAAATTATCCAACATTAGCTACTTTACCATAGCTACACCAAAAGTCTGAAACTTGGTTTCTTCACCGTAACTGCAACAAATGTTCCAGGCACTGATCCTGCATTACAGCTACATCAAATGTTCCAGGCACTGATCCTTCATCACAGTTGCATCAAATATTCCAGGCACTGATCCTTCATCATGGCTACATCAAACGTTCCAGGCACTGATCCTGCGTCACAGCTACATCAAATGTTCCAGGCACTGATCTTATATTACAGCTACATCAAATGTTCCAGGCACTGATCCTGCGTCACAGTTGCATCAAATATTCCAGGCACTGATCCTTCATCATGGCTACATCAAACGTTCCAGGCACTGATCCTGCGTCACAGCTACATCAAATATTCCAGGCACTGATCCTTCATCATGGCTACATCAAACGTTCCAGGCACTGATCCTGCGTCGCAGCTACATCAAATGTTCCAGGCACTGATCCTTCATCACAGCTACATCAAATGTTCCAGGCACTGATCCTGCGTCACAGCTACATCAAATGTTTCAGGCACTGATCCTTCATCACAGCTACATCAAATGTTCCGGGCACTGATCCTTTATCACAGCTACATTAAATGTTCCAGGCACTGATCCTGCATCACAGCTACATCAAATGTTACAGGCACTGATCCTTCATCACAGCTACATCAAATGTTCCAGCTTCAGGTTCTTCACTGATGCTACAACTTTTTTTTATCTTCATTTGTTTCACAATAGCTAGAACAAATGTTCCAACCTTGGTTGTTTCATGTAGCTGCAATAAATGTTCTAACATCAGTCCTTCAGCATAACTTCAACAAATGTTCTAACCTTAGTCATTCACCATAACTGCAACAAATATTCTAACCTCAGTAAGGCCTTCACCATAACTGTAACAAATGTTCTAACCTCAGTCCTTCATGTAACTGCATTAAATGTTCTAACATCAGTCATTCACCATAACTGCAACAAATGTTCTAACCTCAGTCCTTCTCTATAACTATAACAAATGTTCTAACCTCAGTCCTTCATTATAACTGCAATAATTGCTCAAACCTCAGTCCTTCACCATATCTGCAAAAAGTGTTTTAACCTCAGTCATTCACCATAACTACAATAAATGTTCTAACTTTCAGTCCTTCACTGTAACTGCAACAAAAGTTCTAACCTTAGTCGTTCTCCATAATTGCATTAAATGTTCTTACCTAAATCCTTTGCTATAACTACAAAAAACCTTTTAACTTCAGTCCATCATAACTGCAACAAATATCCCAGCCTCTGTTCCTTCACCTCAGCTACAAAAATATTCCGTTATTATAACTATAGTGAAGAAGCAGAAATGTTCCAGTTCATATAAGACAACTACAAAACCTGCTCCACCATCTGTTGTAGCAGGGCATGTCTACTATTTTTAAATGACCTTCTTTAAACTGAGACCACAAATTATACATAAATGACCTTCAGGATGCTCTTCATTTGCTAGAAAAATGAGATAAATTTAAAGCAACTGTTATATATAGTAAAAAAAGAGGTTGCCGAAAGTCAAGTGACACTATACTAACACCTGGTAAATTGTTTGCAGAATTTTATAGGAGACTAAACCATTCTGTGCTGCTTCCAGTTACTTGTGTGGCATGTTGTTACACTGACAGATACATGAACAGTGACCTCAGTCCCATATCTGTTCAGTAGTAATATTTCAGAAGACTGCATCCCTTGGATTCCAGCCCAAGTAAATACATCAAGCTCAAGGTCTTTACAGCTCAAGGTAATTGTAAGGGGAATCTTTACATCTTAACATCATTGACAGCAGAATCAGGTATCTCTATTTCAGCCAATTTATTGTATGTTATCCACAGAGTGTTCTAGAAAGTACATTTTTTTATGTAGTAGACATTTTATATATTTTCCGACAAAAAATGGTCAGAAAAGGAAATAATATAGAAATTAAAGGCTTTGAATGTTTGGGATAAATAGCTGAATACTGAAAATAGTCTGAGTTATAAAGAATAACAGTTTTAGCATTAGATTTTATTGCTTAATATGTAGAAGAAAATGCTTTAAAACATTTTAAGATTGAGGAGTAAAGAGATTGTGCAGGGCGCTCTTATTGGCAAAATGTATTTTAACATTTGAGTACTACACAGCTGTTCTAAGCTATTACCTGCTACTCAATACTTTTCTGTATCCTCTTACTGTATACTATTTGCTTAAATGCTCTTACAGTTATGATTTGATTAGTTACTTGCTAGAGAAAATAGTCTGCTATCTATGGTACCCATTAAATTGAAAGGTGAATGTATTTCTTTTCCTCCGATGAAACAAAACAAAAATAATTTGGTGGGTATAGTGAGACTACGCAGGTCACAGATACACACCTCTTATTTTGTAGTGCAGATATAAAGCATGTTATCTAGATTGGGATAATCAGATATTTAAAAACATGCCTCTGCCATGATTATAGAGTTATTTCTGTATAGGGTAACTGACAGCAGTCTTGACAAATCCACAGTTTAAAGATCAAAGAGAGCTGGAATCATGCTTATTACAAGACTCAGCTGCTTGATGACAGTACCGGACAGGAGCTGTGCTTCTTCCAAGACTTGGCTAGCAGAACAGATGATAATTTGGACATTATCCTTATTTTAGCTGCATCACTTCTTTCCACATATTTCACACTTAGCCAATCTGTAGAAGCATATTAGTGAAGAAAATGGATGTAAAACAAGTATTTCAGTACTTTTGCATAAGATCAAAGGTTCTTTGTATGACAATACATAGGAAGAGCCTTTTGTAAAGAACACTTTTTTGCTGTTGTTGTTTACTAATTATAAAAGAGAAACAATATTTTTCTGTGATCTGTAGAAGAGCTACTGCTTTATTGATGAACACTCCAGGCATGGAGACTGTTGTCCTGTTGTCTCATTACAGCTTCTGGGTGCACAGTGACCTTTTATTATCCAAAATCTTCATCAAACTGTTAATAATAGAAGTACTTTGGGTTGTTGCAAGTTATAAATGATAGCTGTACTGTGAGTTGTTGCCACAGTAACCTACATATGAATGTACAAGCTGAACATAGTGTTGAAACTGGATTTCACAGTCACTAACTTTGAGATCATTCCTGAAGAGTGACTTGATCACAACATCCAAGGTTCTTTCTTGAATGTACTGCAGAGATGTTGACTCTCTGGAGAGTTTCTAGTGGCAGCCTCAGTGCCTCAGTAGAGTCCTTTATGTATTGCGTTTGTTTATTGGGGAAGTCCGACTGGGCATAGGACCAATTTGCAGTGGAGGCCCAGGGAGAAAGGCTCCAATATAAAAACAATAGTAACAAACTCAGTGACACTAACATTTAAAAGACAGTAATATACGATAGTCTTTACAACATTTCTCAAAAGAGAGAGAACTGCATTTCACATTTGATAAAGTATATAGGCAGCCATATTGTTGCTATTTTCAACAGAAAGTTGGACAGCGCAGTGGTGCAGCGGTTAATGCTGTCACCTCACAGCAAGAGGTTCTCCAGTTTGATTTCTCAGCTGGGGTGCCTTCTGTGTGGAGTTTGCATGTTCTCCCTGCATTCGCGTGGGTTTCCTCCGGGCACTCCGGTTTCCTCCCACATTCTAAAGACATGCTTCTGGAGCATTTCTCCCCAGGCCTCCACTGAAAACAGGATCTGTGGAACCTAATCGGACTTTCCCGGTCAACAAAATGTTAAATAAAAATAAATAAAAAAAGTAATATGTCATATCAGAGGAGAGAGAGATAGAGATGGCAAATAGAAGACAAGGGTTTTTGAGGGTGAAGAAGTATAAGAAAAGGAGGAAAGAGAGTGAGTGTAATGTGTTACAGCACCTTTGCAGAGCCAGTAGATGAGCAAGTACAATTTCAATGTAGTTTGAATGACTTAAGTGAGCAGTCTAATTTTCCTGTTAGGGGGATGGTGTTCCAGGTTTTTGACACTTGATGGGAGGAGAAGGAAATGTATGCAAAGTTATTAAGTTTTGATATATGTTGAAGGTCTTTGTCAGAGGAGTGCAAGCTTCTGGGTGGGTTGTATGGCTGTACAGGATTGGCTAGAGATGGACAATCATTTGGTTTGTTAGATTGTAAGTAATAGGGCACTCAGAGTATTTGAGTTGGTGAGGTAGCTCAAGCCACTGGAGGTCTCTGAAGGCCAAATAGTGATGTGCTATATGAGGGAAGTAGTTGGCTGCAGATTTTGTGACCTTGTTCTAGCACTGCTTGAGATAGTTGGATGGTTGTCAGTGCTGGTGCTGAGTAGAGCAGAGTATGTAGTAGGAAGGTGGTGTCGATATGACATCTCGCAGTGTTAGATAGGATTTTGCCCTAGAGAGAGCTTGGTTTTTGGTGTGTGTGTGTGTGTGTGTGTGTGTGTGTGTGTGTGTGTGTGTGTGTGTGTGTGCGTGCGTGCGTGTGTGTGTGTGTGTGTTTTGTGTGACAAGTTCTGTTTTGGTATGCTTGGAAGAGGTAATTTTGAAGGACACTTTCTTTATTGGGAGTGAAGAGAATTTGTTTTGTTAGGTTTTAGGAATAACTGGGAGGTAATTAGCCAGTTTTCTATCGTACTGAAGGATTCCTGCTTCAGTTTTAGTAGGGAATCAATGTTGTTTGCTCAGCAGATGATGGTAGAATCACCTACGTTCTGTACTAAGGTAGCATTCTTACTGGCCATATCAAGGTCATTAACAAAGATGCTCAACAGAGTAGGTGCCAGGAATATATTACTGAAGTGAGATATAGATGTTATCAAGTGGTAGGTGCTTTCGATTAGTCCAGTTGTACTGTTTTAGGTTTGAGATGAATGTGTCTTTGTTGAAATCTGAGAGGTTACGAATCACATTAAAGTGGTGGTGTTTCTGGATTTTTGTTTACTTCCTTATGGGGAATATAGGAAGATGGTCACTTAAAGTTTCCTTACTACTAAAATGCTCTTTCACCCTCAGCTTATGCCCTTGCTGAGATGTAAGATATGGTAGCAGGCCTACTAATAATTACATACGTAAAAACTGAACATTATCATAAAACCAACTAAATTTAAGTAATTTCCATTAATATTTGGAAATGTATTATTAACTAATAAAGTACTACTGATTCTACTGTAAAATAACTAGACACACAGTTTATGTATTTATTTAATTACTTAGTTATTTAAAATTTGATAACTGGGTAAATAAGCTGGTCTATTCACCCTCTCCAACCACAACCCAAGTACGGTTATACATTGGAGAACACATTACAGCATTATTAGGTATAGAAAGCATCAGCATACATAAATAGTGAGCAAATAATTCTTTGTACAAATAGATATTATAAAAATTGTGCAAATCATAATCAAGATGAGGTGTAAAATATTTCATGTATTGATGCATTAACAAAATTATTATGATATGAAAGCAGTTACACTTTGATTTGTTTTGTAAGTAAAGTCCAGGTCTTTTTTTGGTACTTTTTCGTTAAACCCTACCACATCTTCATGCTGCTGTGGTTTGGCGCTATTTTATCATTCATGCAGGACTGACAAATGTGATGTGAAAACAATCATTTTCATTAGGTAAGGTTACTTTTTTTTCTTCATTTAGCAGGCAGACAGTACTGCAGAGATGAATGTCTTGTGTGGTGCTGCATGATTGCAGTTTTTACAATGTGGAGAACGACTTCTTTCATTTGCATGTGAGGGCTGACTGATTAAACTGGGGACTGTGAGCTTTGTCAAGACATTTTTTTATGGGTATTGTACTGCAGTACAACTGAGAAGACTTTTTCAGAGCACTTTGTGTAGCTGAAAACATACAGCTGCAATTCGATGTGTTCTTTATAAAGTTTGCAGTTGATTTGACAGCAGTACACATTAATCCTGGGAATACATGGTAAACACCACCCGATCCAGGCATATCCCGTAAGTAGTATGAATCTTTTCACCTTCTCTCCTAATGGTATTCCCCTACATTAACCTTCTTCTACAGTGAGACAGGATTCTCTCTGAAGTATTATACTGAAAAGTATTATACGTCTGGCCAAAACCATGTGTAAAAAAAAAAAAAAAAATCTCACGCAACTGGTAGGGGTTTAACAGTGGACTGCAGCTATTTCTGCAATGACCAAATGGTCCTGTACACCTAAAATGACAATAGACACTTGTCAGTCAGTTGTACAGAAGTAGGTGTCACCCACAAACTTGTGTCTAGTACTGAAATACAAGTGAAATACAGCAGAGCAAACTGGTAGGGGTTAAACGGAAAAGTACCCCTTTTTTAATGTTTGAAGTATTGTACTGGTAGCTGATTCTTTTGTAGCTAATTCCCTTCTTTAAAGGACGTTTTCTCCAATTGCCAGTTTGAATTTAGGTCTGACCAGAGCTGTTGTGCTTTCTTGGCTCATAGGGTAATAGCTTTAATCTCTGATTTGGAGTAGTTTTTTAAGAGGAGGACAGCTGCCTTGCATAAGAATTTTATATGTAACTATATTCATTAGATAAGTAGCTCTGTAAGCAAATGGTAACCGATTAGCTTTTTAATATAACATGCAGTGATGGCCATCCCTATTAGCAAGAAGGGCAAACCTCGGAATTCTATTGTCTTTTATTTGTAGTATCTTATAGGTTCATAGGTTCATAGGTTCATACTAGGCTATCTGCCCAAGGGCATTTATAAGCCTAGCCCATAGTTATGTGGCTTTCGCCACCCCTTTTAGTTGAATAAAAAACTATGCCTATCATTTTGCTGTGCCTCCTCTGTCAAGCAGTGACACTGAAAAATCTCTGTATATCTCTGCTCTCTTCCATCCATTGGTCAAGATCCCTCTGAACAAGGCCAGAAGGTGCTCTGGGGAGTCTCTGGTGATGAATCTGTCCCTCAGCACATTCTATTTATAACCGTGTCAAAGTTTAAGTCTCTCCCTTGTGGTTCTCTGAGATCTAGATTTTTTTGAGGTGAAGTCAAGCAATCAAATCAAATCTTTTGACATATATGTGAATAGAGCTGGAGTTCTTCAGTCGGGCGCATATAACATATTTTTTTTGAGACCCTTTATTTTTTTGGTGGAACAGTGTCAAGCGAAGGCTACTATCAAACCTGGTCCCCAGACTTGATCTGATTTTCTTTGCTCAGTGGATTGCCATTGCCACTAGGGCTAGGGTACCTTGTTTTTTCCTGAGGGTATATGTATGCAATCAATGGCCTTGGTGACTGTCTCGAAAAAAAAAGTCAAAGTTAAGAAAGAGGATCTGCCTGCCTTGACAAAAAAAAACTGAGTTGGATCCAAAGATTTCCAGTTCCCATTTTATTATGTATGAGTATGATCCTCTCCATTCTCCATTTGCAGATAGAGGAAGCGCAAGCAAAATGGTCAAGGTCTGTGAGGGTGGTCTGTGAAGGCAATCCCGCGGGTGGGACCGATGCACAGTCGCCCCACTCACACTCCGCGGCGTATGGGGGGGAGTAAGATTAAAAGATTGTCAACTGTCAGGTTTTGTTTACCACTGGCTCAGGGGCCTTAAAGGAGACCACACTATTTTTTTAGTGGTGTGAATCGCTTTTTGTTTTTTCTTTGTGGTCTTTTTTTTGTTTGGGGGCGGGATGAGGACCTCCAGCGAGGTTTCTGTGCTTGTTATACTTATTAAAGGGGCAAAACGGGAGAAGGGCATATTCAGTACTGGGAATTAGGACATTTTTAGCTAGTGTCATACATGTTAGTGAGGAGAGTAAGTAACAAAGTTTTAATTGCGATATTACCTTCTTGGAGATTTTGTCAGTATGAATACTAAAAGTAAATGATTGGTCAAGAGTTACACCAAGATATTTTTATTCTGTAACTGCTGGTATAGTAACCCATTGCAGGTCTTTTCAGACTATGGCTAGAAGAGTGGATAATTTCTTTACAGAAGAAAAGGTTGTGACATTAGGTCTATTCACAAGGTATGTTTTTCAGTAATATACACATCTAGCAGATATTAAATATTAAAAGGGCATTCATTATAAAATATAGCAATTGTGTTATTTTCTAATAGCAATAAAAGCTTTAGCCAGAATTTATAATTCATAGATCTGTATTTACTTCTAAATTTAAGGATGACAGTTTCATTTTCATGTATACTGAGTGTATCTAACTTTTCAGAAAAGCATGGTTTTCATTTTATAGAAGGGGGAGCACATCATTAATAAAATTAATTTATTTAATTTCAAATTGTCTGATCATGGTACCTTTGCAAATCTCTTGAACTTATTTGAAACTTCTGTTACAACATAGAAATCATAAAACATAGTTGCTAATCCACCCTGATTGTTATTTTATATTTAGAGCAACAGTTATTTTATTTGTATATTATATGCTTAACTTTCTATGTATATATTTTTCAAAATAAAGAGGATGTGCCCTGGAGTTCAATAAGGCTTAGTGTGATGTAAAAGCCGTATCTCAGAAGGTTTCTGCATCAAGCTAAGCCTTTTTGATTCTTATACTGCTTTACCACTGGGGTTTTCCTCTCACAGAGGCTTTAGCACAAAGAGTGGTCTCATGGACAAAGCTGCAAGCTAAAGTGGAAGTCTGGGGACGTGGGTAATAGTAATCAGCCATGTGGTCTCCTACAGAAATGGACACAGCTCCCTGTTTGCTTGGGCTGATTAAAATTTCACTATGAATGAAAAGAGAATGCTGTTAAAGGGCATTGGTCACCCATTCACTCATGTGACAGTGTGACAGTATCTCACAGAGCAGTGGTGCAGCAGTTGACGGAGCAGTGGTGCAGTGATTTGCATTATTACCTCACAGCAAGATGTTCTCTGGTTCAATTCTTGGCTGGGGTTCCTTCTGTGCAGAGTCTGAATGTCCTCCCTGTGTTCGTGTGAGTTTCCTCCTGGAGCTCCGGTTCCCTCCCACATTACAAAGACGTGCATCTGGAGCATTTCTCCCCAGGCCTCCACTGAAAATTGGCTCATTCCAAGTCAGATTTTCCTGGTAAACAAATGTTAAATAAATAAGTAAATAAATAAATAAATCTGGGGTGCTGCTAAGTCCTGCCAAGCCATGGAGATGAGGGAGTGGCAGTGTGTAAATTTGTATGGACAAGTGTGTGCATACCTTTACAGGCATGAATGTGGTTGAGTGAATGTGTGTGTGTGTCTGTCTCTCTGTGTGGTTGCAATATACCCACTCATGGCCACTTGTGTTAAAGAACATGGCCAAAAACTTGTGCTCATCCATCATGGTAGCTGCCTGTGCCTGCGAGTTTAGCAAACAGTTAATGTTGGGAGGTGTGCCCATTTGTGTGGGCAGCTGTATGTGTGAGTGTGTGTCTGGGAAGTTGCTGTAGGGAGCAGGGTTACTGACATGAGTAGGTTAGGTGTGTGTATTTGTGGGGGGTTGGCAGTCAGCGCTGTTGCATCTACACACTCTCCTAGAGTAACAAGCAAATCCTGCAACATTGTTGAGGGGAAGACTGTACACCATGGATAACACTTGCCTTGTACCTTAAAGACATTTAATGACGTGGCTGGGGAGAAACAGTAGACACTAGGGCTAACATTTACAGCATGCCTTATTTCCACTAAGCCATGCCATGGCTCAGGGGAAATTGACCTAAACACCAGGGATATGTCTTACATTGTGCCTTATGGGTACTTAAACAAGACATGAGTTGGGGAAACACTTGACACCAGGGATAACTGTAATCATGGCACTTAAACAAGGCATGGGTCAGGGGGGAATACTAGCCTCCAGCAATAACTCTTTAGCAATGTGTCTTAAGGGCCCTTAAAAAAAGAAAAGCTGATGTCGGTCAAACATTCACTATACACTAGTGATAATATAAATAACATGTCAGATACATCCTTCAGTAAATACATTTTAATGCAAAAGCTGTCATTCTAGTGATCCTCTAAACCTCTTACTCTCAACCTCTTACTGCAAGAAATCTAAACAAAGTCAAAAATAACAACACACAATCAGGGATGCATTTTTAATTATTCCGCTTATAAACTTAGAGGATCACTAGAATAACAGCTTTTGCATTAGAATGTATTTACTGAAGGATGTATACTCTGGAACTGTAATATCTGGCATTAATAACTGTAATCATCCATGTTTATTAGTGCAGGAAAAAATGTAAATGGAGGTATCAATGAAGTTCTGACAACTCATGGACAGGTGTGCGGTATGTGATGTGTGTGCGTAAGTCTGTGTTTTATAGTTTGTATGTGGATGGGAGACTGAAAAAAGGGTGCATGTGCCAATGTAATACATCAGATACTAATTTCAACTGCAGCAGGAAAGTACTAATCGACACTTGTGGTAGTTAATGGCGATTCATCAAAATTCAAATTACCTGATAATGAGGTCCTTCCTCATTGCAGCTAATGTGGCTCTGAATCACAAATTACAGCATTGAAAAATATCCCTTTTTACCACAGCCCATTATAGTATATGCTGGGGGTTCTTTCACAATCCCTTAGTTTGATGCAAACTAAATATGAAGAAGTAGAAGCAGTTGCACAAGGAATATAAAAACAATGGTCAGATGCACATATAGAATATTTGAAATAAAATCTCATACTAAGCTAGATAAATAACAGTCATCGCTGACAAAATACTGAACCCTTAGCTATGCTAAGTATAAATATAATATACAAGCAAAACACCAAACTTACACAGATGTGGATACCTCAATGTATTCCAGGAAGACTGACTAATTGGTTTCAGCTTACTATATATATTCTAGTGTTATCATATTTTTTATTTATTCATTTGCATACCGAAACCACAGGTGTAAGCAAACAGGTTTTTCCACATCTAGAAGAATTTATGTAAGCAAAAACAGAGGATTTCACACATCTATCCACTCTTTGTGTAATTAACTGCTTCCTTTCATGGTTCTGGGTTCAGAGGCTATTTGATTCAGTTTTCATAATCTTCCTGTAATTATAGGCAAGCAAGCAATCTTTTCATGTAAACTGCATTTTTTGCCCCAATACAACAGGGTTACAGGTTTTGAATATTTTTCTGTACTATATAAAAGAACAAATAAGTCTTTCATAATGCAGTATGTGTTGTATATTTTACTAAGTTTAAATGGCATGTATGCAATAGTGACAAATATTGGGGTTAGTTGGTAGATATTAGTGTCTTTATAGTGACATATTAGCATTATTTGTGTTTTTTTCAGGCTTATGATGTTTCAGGCTTCTGAATGGGAACCGTTTAAATATAGCTTACAAAGGCATCGCAGTCTGAATAAAAAGTGACAAAGTTCAGATTATATTAAGTCATTTTTTTTCTAGCATGGCATCACACTATATTTAAAAAAATGTACAGGTCTGTATGACGGATAGTTTTGAATGTTTATTTTGTTTTAATATTTGATTGAGTAGAATACATTTCCATGATGGATGGATAACTCTATGGTGTTGCATTCCTCACAAAACTTAGTTATTTAAGTTTAGAACATTTGAATGAGCAATTTCCGAATCTTAAATATACTTACATAAGTACCCAACACTTTGTTGTTCTTAGGATTTTTTAATTTGTTTCTTTTACTTCTATCATGTAAACAGTTTTTAAATGATGAATTCTGTTTTATATACTTAGTTAAAATGGTTTCCAAAATATTTTCATCTGGACTTGTGATTACCATTTTATTCATCAGTTCATTGTATTTTAAATGTTTCTAAAATATGCTGTACGTCTGTTACTTTCTATTTCCTAGTATTTGTATAATTTTAATGTGGTTCATTCTATTCAAGGTTTTAGAACTATGTACATATCTAGCTATAGGAGAGTATAAATATAATTTAGTGTGTTGTATAGGAGTTGCAATTTTATGATTCAAAATGATGATATTTCTTATTTTGAGCTTTAACGTTGTCTAAAAGCTAACTTGGCTGTTTCCAGTTTTCTTTGTATTTTAACAAATTGTTCATCCCATTATAATTTATTTCTGCAGCAAGATGAAATATTCTCATGCACAAACACTTTAAGTGAATCATATGACACAGCATTATCTTTTATTGGGAGAAAAAAAAATCAGTTTCTTTACCCAACCAAACTTAAATTTTTTAATTGTTTTTCAAGTATGAAGAAGCTCTATTAAATATTTATTTATTTGTCTGATGAAATCAAATGACATTGTTGTCAGCGCAATGAAATTACTTTGATCTAGTGTATTTTCCAGATAAATCAATAGATATATAAATACTATAAATGTGTGATTGTGCAGCAAATACATAAAAACTCTGTTACCTGCCTCCTTTCTGTTCATTGTGTACAGTTCAGTAATGAAGAAGGATTAAAACAAATTTTTGAAAAACTGGGTAAATGAAAATCTGAAGAAAAAGAGACTGGAGCAAGATTAGTGATAAACAGGAATATTTACACCAAAAGGTAAATGAAATGTTTTCCTGACAGCAAGTAGCATAGAATTATATGTACATTATGGTATCACAATAGCCAGGTTCTGTTTGTTGATTTATTAGGTTCATAGATTATTACTACTAGGCTAACTGCCCTTGTGGGCCATTTTAAGCCTAGCCAATTACCCCATGTGAGAATCAAACCCTGTACCTTGTGTTTGCAAGATAAACACCTTAACCGTTATGCCAACATCCCAGCCTGATTTATTTATTTACTGTTTATTAAGCAGGTAAGTGTTCTGGTTCAAGAACCTCTTTCAGACATGACCCAGCAATCTGGTAAAGTAGGAGAAAGTATAAGTATGTAAGTAAGGTAGCAAAAAGAAATGGTGGTAACAATTCCATATAAAATTAAATTGACAGTCACATGAGATGAAACCGTAAAATGTGTCCAGATTTACAATCCAAAATAAATTTTACAGTTGGTTTGGAAACAAATGATTAAGACTGGTGTAAAATTGTGTGTAAATTTCCATTCTCACACAGGATTATCTTCATTCAGTTGTAGAATGTATAACCAATATAAGGAGAAATCATAAAATCCCCTAAGAAAGCTATATATTTTGCAGTGAAACTGTTCTGGTTTTGATTTAATAAGAGTGCTTGGTTGTTTTACACAGTCAGTGAAGCGTATTATTATTTTCAAGTGCTGGAGTTTACCTTACCTAATGCCATGTGGTATTCATTCTCTCACAACTCTCCAAAACTATTCAAGAAAACCACTTCCATCCAACTGGTTGTCTTAACTACTATACACTCCTTTCTTCCTAGCCAACATATTTTTTTAAAAGGCCACAGTACCACCTCTGTTCTGATCTCATTCATGGATAGCAATTTCCCAAATACTGACCATGGCAACCTGTTTTCACTGACTTAACCAAAAACTTAGTCAATGTCTGATATGTTAAACTAATCGTTTATTTTTGTTTTCATAATCTAAGCTAAAAGCACATTAAATGATTTCAAGATTTTCAAAAGAACAGCACACAAAGCATTGCCTATACTTCTGCCTGTACCTTACTTACTTTCTGTGCTGGAGTTCCACAAGGTTCTATGTCAGGCACTTTACTTTTTTCAATTTTTTATTAACACTCTCTTAAGTGTTCTTGACATCTCAAAGTTTTATTTTACACACAGGACTTAGTGTTTTTATCTTCCAATCATAATGTCTCTAGAAAACTCAGTTTTATTACAAGCTGTCAAAAACTAATTGGGAGACACTTCAGTCTTAATATTTCACAGTGTGAGGCTGCTAAGTTGAATTTTATTAAATTTCCATTGGGGAAGTTGTATGACCTGTTCAGGATGGCAGTGCATTGCACTCAAAAATATAAATCCAATACCTGTGATTTTAAATCAAAATACTCAGTGTCATAGGTAGTACCTTAAACACAAGATGTGTTATAAATGAATGTAGTTGTGTTGTATAGAAACCTAGCGAGTTAGTATGGCACAGCTCAATTTGGCTGCAACACATCAAAGTTTGAGTTTAAACTGATGCATTTTCTCCCTTTCTCATATATTTTGTGATTATACTTTTGTTATATGTTATGGGACTGTGGGTGATGCAGTTCTCCACTATATCGACAGAATTTTTTCCTATTAAAAAAAAATTATACTTGTAAACTAATTTTATTTAAATGTAAAAAATGGAATATTGCTGCTTACACTGCTTCCATCTCACTCTTTTTTAACTTATGCCTTGTGACATTTTAACATTCACTTGAACTGCAACTTAAAATTGTAAATAGAAACAAACCTCATGTAATTCATCTCCTCCAAAGTATATGTTCACCTTATATACCAATATATAGATGCATTGCAGTGCCAGTAGTGAAAATGTATCCCAGGTGTCAGTGGTTGAGGTCAGAATCAGTTCAGACAGTGCATGCTTAAATCCTGACCTGGAATTACAACAAGGCTATAGAGAAACTAGCAAGTCAGTGATAGTATTTGCACACCATTTAAAAGCACAGATAAGCATTTTGTTTCACTATAATGACTTTTCGTTGATACTGGAGCATGCTCCTAAAAGTCACCTCTGGAAATGGAAGGGGTGTAACAATACTGTATGTGGTAATTCATCATGTGCTGATTACACTAAAAGGGATAAGTGTGCACAGCACTACAAATACCAAAGAAACCTGTAATTTGTCATCATATATAGAAGTAGCTAACGGGTCTATAGCACCATTTCGAAAGGTGGAAACTCCGGATGCTGTTTAATCGAACTCAACAGTTTGAAATCCATAAACAGTGAACTCATGGAACACAGATTTTTTTCCCTGGAAAAAAAACCGGTGTTCCGTGAGTTTGCTGTTTATGGATTTCGATTAAACAGCGTTTGGAGTTTTCACCATTCAAAATGGTGATATAGACCCGCAGCTAACATCTAGGAGAATGAAAAGAAAGATCTCTATGTTTAACAGCTGATGTTCCTGAGTATCTTGGTAGTCACTGCCCAAATATTCAAAGATCCTTCATGCCTGTTTAAATTTAAGTAGAGTGTCCAGGAGTTATAGTTGTGTTGCAATAGAAAGTCACAATTGAGAATATCTAGCAGTCACATTGATGGTGCAGAGGCAAAACATTAATTTGCTCTACTCGCAACTTACATCCAAGAAAAGACTCAGACCTCTGGTAGGGCCAAAGGGAAGGGAAGGAATAAGATAATGTGGCTGATGGACAGCTCTCCTACGTAGGTTTGTGGAGGCCTGAAGCCTGTATGACCTTTGAAAGAGACCATGAACCTCACCTGTTCAGATTGAAAGGGGTCAGTGATGACATCTCAAGTGTCAGTTGACTATGGCCTCCATAGGAATGATGTCTCCTGAGTCTCTGTACACAACCCTCCAATGGATGCCTAGTTTCTCAGCACTACAACTGAACTACTATTGTGGATGATTCCCTGAAGAGTCAGGAGCTCACCTAGCAAAGGGTCCCAGCATGGGTACATGGACAGAGAGATTGGGGGCTCCAAGGTTTAGCTGGGCATGGAAGCTAGGATAGGCTTGAGGGCTGTATGAGGGCAGGCAGGAAAGTATGCAAATAAATAAATAACTAAAGGAGAACACCCAGAGGAAATAATTATCACTGAGTTGTGGAATAAACCTGCATGCAGTCTTCTCAGTTGCAGTTCTATAGTCCCCTTCATACCCTACTGCACAGTCACTTAAATTCACCAACCACCTACCACTGCAATTAATCTGTGTCCTTTTCCAGACCCTTCAGCTAAAGTCTGAGGATGTGCCACTAAGGTCAGCCACCCACAAAGCTCAACCTTACTACTACTTCCCCTTCCACATACCCTGCCTACCTACCTTTTGTATTTGTTAGTCTCAATACATACTGCGTGTTTGCCTTTATTAGTTTCATTACATGTTGGGTATTGCTGCAGATGGAAAGGTTGAAAGTATGTTTGGTGGACATCTGTTTAGTCATCTGCTTTTGTTTAACTAAACAAACGGTCAACAGGTGTGTGAGATTGCACAGTTCTCAGGGTTTGGGAATATTCTCTTTCCCTGATTTTGTGAGATCTTGGAATTAGTATATATAATTAGCATGGTGTGTGGAGGTCAGCGTCCTACCACATGAGAGGGGGGGGGCTTGCCCCCTACAAAAAAATCATTTTTTTTTTTTTAGTTTTTTTTATTTTAGTTTTTGCATACGCCATGTTGTTTCTTGACACATTCTTAGCATTGCATTGACTTTCACATTTTTGTCATAGTATATACATCCATGGTAATGCAGTGGTAGCATTGTTGCCTCACAGCAAGAGGTTCTCCCGTTCGATTCTCGGCTGGAGTGCAGGGAGTGCCTTCTGTGTGGAGTTTGCATGTCCTCCCCGCGGTTGGGTGGGCGTTTGAAAGACATGCGTAAATGGGCATGCCTTCGTTGAAGGTTGAACATAGAGCTGGCACCTCGGCATTCGTACAAATCTACTGCCAATCATTAGCGGACCAGAGTTCCGCTGTGGAGACCCCTAACCGTGAAAAGCCGAAAGACAAACAAAACAATGGATGCCATTTTTCATATCGACAAAGGTGAATGTTGACATAATATTAAATAATCACAGGATAGATGCATTGTATTTCTGTATTTGTGTATTAGTCTCCATCCTCATTTATATATATTTTTGTCTATTACATTATTTTTGTTTGATGGCTGAAGGAGACAGTAGGTCAATCTAGTCTGCTCTTCAGATAAAATAAATCTTCTGATTCCTCTGCTTTCCTATATTCTGCCTTACTTTTTTCCATTTGTCCTGTACCTTCTTGAATGTTTCAAGGATTCTTTTTCACCAGTCATATGGTAGTGCCAGTCTGTTACATGGATCCACAATGATCTCTGAGAACTGCATTTGTAGATCCAAGGGGTAGTTAGTCACAACAATCTGTTATCTATGTCCCTTCCCCCTTCTGTCCTTCCTGTTAATGGCAGCCCTTTCTCAATTCCATCACATGAACTTGTACCCCCTGTTTCATCTGATCACATATGAGAAGAGCTTCATCTCCACTAGTCTCTGTTTCTGTCCTTTCACTTTCATCCCATGCACTTTTCTGGTGACTTTTCTCTGGATTCTTTCACCTAGTCTGATATCCTTGTCATTGTATGGTCTCCAGAACTACACTGCACACTACACTCTTAGTGTGGCCTTACTAAGGCTCAGTATAACACAAGCCTTACCCGTTTTGCCTCTGGAGTTTATCCCCCTGAGAAAACAGTGCTTCTGGACTCTATGAGGATACCTTCTGTTGGCTACTAACACTGCCTCACAGCCTCCACTGCTTAATAAGTTGATCTTGCTCTCTAGTCCCTCAGATATCTGTCTAAAACAAGCACATTGAAAAGAACTAGTCCCAGGTACATCCCATTGTACTCCACTAATCACTTTCCTTATTCATGTCACCGTCTCTCACACCACAACCCCTTTTGTCTTACTATTCAATCATTCAACAGTTTGGTTCCTTATGCCTGCTCCTCTCCCCTAAGTCACAACATTTTCTCAATAGCCTTCTGTGCTCAACTGAGACAAAGGTCTTGCTGAAGTCCTGAAGGACAACATTTACTGGTACTGTCTTGGTAAGTTCTCCTGTAATCTAGTCATAAAAATGGATCAGGTTTGCCTAACAGTACCTTCTGTGCATGGATCTATGGTGGTTGTTGTCCTTTAGACAACAGAAATCAGATCTCAACATCAAGATTTTTTCCCTACCCTTGCCTGTGTATATTTTTGCATAGATGTTTTTGCCTAGCTGTTTCATTGTTCACTAATAAATATATATATATATATATATATATATATATATATATATATATATATATATATATATATATATATGAACCTATGAACCTATATATATATATATATATATATATATATATATATATATATTCTGTATGATTTGTTTTGCACATTTTTATCTTTGTATTCTGTCATGTACTACTACTACTACTGTATTGATGATCAAATTTTAAGCTTTTGTCAGTAGTGACTCCTAGAAGCTTAGTTTGACTCAGAGCCAGATGCAGCTTTAGGCATAGGCAGTTGCCTAGGGCCCCATGACTGGGGGGGGGGGGCATTCTGGCCAAGAGGCTGCAATGATTAAGAATAAAAAAAATAAATAAAAATAAAAATTCTGCTTGTGAGTGTGGAATGTGTTTACATTTGTGGTGGCAGCTTCTTTACTTTTAAGAAGAACCATGTGTGCATCTTATACACAAGAGCCAATGTGGATGTAAACACATTCCACGCTCTTGTGCAATATTTAAACTAGCTATTCTGGTGAGAGAGAGAGGGTAAGTGTGTGTGTGTGTGTGTGTGTGTGTGTGTGTGTGTGTGTGTGTGTGTGTGTGTGTGTGTGTGTGTGTGTGAGAATGTGAGCATGCTCTGTGTGTGTGTGTGTGTGTGTGTGTGTGTGTGTGTGTGTGTGTGTGTGTGTGTGTGTGTGTGTGTGTGTGTGTGTGTGTGTGTTTTGCTGTGTGAGAGCAGAGAGAAGGTAGGGGTGTGTGTTTTAACATACCAATCAACTGTCCAGATTTTTGCAGAATGTCCAGATTTATGCCTGATATTTTTGGCCTATTCCTCATAAAATTTGTGGTTTTCTGTCAAATTATTGAGGATTGAAATAACTTAATAATGCCACGTATTATATTTCAGACTTCACTTCCTTCAGAAAATGCATGTTAAAATAAATGCTGTTATTCTAGCATCTGTCTAAGTCTATAAGAGCAATATTTAAAATCTGTGCCTATTTTTTGGCTTTTATCCCCCATTATTTTAGGCTTTGTCCAGATTTCTTATCCTAAGAGGTTGAAAGGTATGATATGCGATTCCCTTGTTAGGGGGGAGGGGAGGCTAGTCAATTAACTTGATCAGGCTTGACCCTGTAACTTGGTTGCAGGAGACAGGAGCCTGAATCCTCTACACCAACTACCAGAATGGTGATAGAATTGTGAGCTTCAGTGAAGACAAGAGCCTGAATCCTCTACACCAACTACCAGATTGCTGAAGAAACTGTTAGTTTGTTTCTGTACATTTTCAGGGAATTATGAGTTGCAGTGCATTTTCAAGTTTCAGTTAATGTTCATGGAATTGTGTGTTTCAAAGGAAGAGAAGTTTACAGTTGTTCATGCTGTCTTGTTTTAAATGGTGCAACTAATTTTGTTTAGAAAATGGCAGTACCTGTTTGTGCTGTAGAATTTGAAAGCAGAGTTAATAGCACAATTGCCTTTGGTGCAGATGGATCGCTGATTATTTGGTGCATTTTAAGGGATGTGTCCTTTGCATGAGATGCCTGGGAACTATGAACCTGTTGTTGGTTTGTCAGACATTTCCTATTGCAACATTACCAGCTTAACAACTTTTTTTAATGTAACATAGGCAATTAATTCTTCAAGGCAGCAGGCACTAAACTTGTAGATGAAACACTGAAATGTAAAGTTATTTGTCAGTAGCAACCTCTTCATTACTTAGCGATCTCTTCAATGTGGAATTATTCGGGTGACTTGTACTTCTGCAGAGATTGTGCTTATTGACTGCTATTGGTGGATTTTAATGACGGAAGTTTGTGTGGCTTTTTATGGTTGAAATTTTCTGATTTTTTTCTGAAATGGGTAGTTTTGTCATTATTGGTTCATATATGTTGTTTCATTGCTTACTGGAAGAATGTTCAAAACTACAAATTAAAAAAAAAACAGTGCTGTATTATACAAGGAATATAATTTAATAGAATCAGGAAGGTGACTCAAAGAACACATACATGTATGCATGGCCTTAAAAACATGTGCAAGGAGCCTATGGTTTGAAAACAGCCCAAAGATCACCTTAATTCTCCACTGGCCAGATGTATTTTCTTTGAATGTCTGTAATCACTGCAGAAGTAAATAAGAAAATAGAATGTACACTGACAGATTTGAACAGTGTTTATGGTAACTGAGGAGAAATAACCAAGTAATGAAACACTGGAATGGCTGCGTAGGGGGCTGCTGTGGAGGAGTGGGGAGGTGGTTACTGCAGGAGGGGCTGCTTTGAGAGGCCCTGCTCTATTACCCTACCTAGGGCCCCATTTGACCATTATCTGGATCTGGCTTGACTTACTAGTTCTATGTTGGTGCTGTTAGTTGAAGTGATTTTGATTATTTTTGTAGTCAGTTGAATGCTTTGGAGTAAATAGAATCAGTTTTGCTTTTTTCTTTAGGGTTAAGGAGCAGCTGTATATTAGACAGCCAGGCCTTTATGGTGGAGAGTGACTTTTGAGTGTGTGTTTTTAATTTATTTATGCTTTTAGCAGAACGGATGATTGCTGGATGGTAGGGGCTTGTTTAGAAGCTAGGTGGAGATCATTAATGAATATATTGATTAACAGCTGAAGGTTTCTGGCTAAGTTCACTGATGATTGTTTTCTGGGGTTATCATTGACTCCCCTGCAGACACGAGCACTCTTCAAAAAGGCTATCTCTAACTAACAAATGGCCCTAAAATGGATCCTTGAGGGACACCCACTGTAATAGGAAGGAAAGAGAAGATGTCATTTTGCCATTTTACTGCTAACTGCCTATTTGACAGATAGTTGGTGAACCAGGAGAGTAAAGTTTCATGTATACCTAGGTAAGCTAATTTTGTAAGGCAATTTCTGGTGAAATACCATGTCAAAAGCTTTGATTAAATCTAGGAAAAGTGCTGAGACTAAGTTCCCAGAGTTTCAATATTGGTTAACAGATATTATAAAACTAATGAGAGCTGTGCATATGCTATGAAGAGAATGGAGCCATGCTGTGTAAGGGAGAAGAGGTAGCTGTCGATGAGAAAGCTAAGGAGTTAAGACTGGATACACTTCTTCATAATCTTTGATAATGGAGAGAGTATGGCTATTGGGTTCAAGTTTGAGTTTTCATCTGTATGGACAGGAAGAAGACAGCACCTTTTCCACAATGCTGGGGCATAGCTTTCAGTGATGGAGTGGTTGATTAGGATAGAGATAGGAAAAGCTAGGACATCAGCAGCATTTTTTAGATACTCAAACGGTATATTATTAGTGGCGTGTGTGGTAGGTTTTAAGGTTAGTAATAGTTTTTTTGATTATAGAAACAGAGACTGGTTTGAGGACAAATCTTCTGAGGACTAATAAGGGAGGAAAGTAACGTGTGTCTGCCTGTGCCAAGGGTTTAATAAGTGAGGTTACTATTCGGATGAAGTGGACATTGAATTCTTTGACTGTATTGTCAGTATGGTTAGATAAAGTTGGTATAGATTGTATTCATATACAGGGTTTTAACAGCTAGTTAATAGTAGTTCAAAAAGCTTTAGGGTTGTTGTAATTTACTGCCTTTATATTAATATAACAGTTTTTCAGTTTTGATTTGATTTTTAGTGGAGTTTCTGAGACATTTAAAGTATTGATGGGCAGCTATGATTTTAACTTGTTTCTATTTTTTCCAGGGTATGTCGCTCTCTTTTGTGAGCAATTTAGTACTTTTTGAAAGCCAGGGTGCTGGATTTGATTTGATTCTTTTGGTTCTTATTGGGGATAGTTCATTTGTATGTTAAAGAAAATGGCATTGAACTGTGCTACAGGCTCATCACGTGGAGGTTGACTGATTTAATGGTGTGATCCATTGGTTCATACTAGAGCAGGAGAGTTTACGACCAAGGTTGTACTGATGCTGTTTATGATGCCTTATTGTAAAGATGGGTGGATCATCAGTTAAGGCATCGAATAATGCACCCATTGAGAGGATTTTGTTATAGGCATTAGAGAGAATCCAATCTAAGGTAGAGGCTTTACCAGAGTTTTTATTATAACTTGTGGGAATTGAAATAAGCAGGGTGAAACCATATATATTAATGACATTAGAAAGACTGTTACTGTCATAAAATTGCCAGTCAATATTCTGGTCTCCTGAAATGACTGTCTGAAGTGAGATGTTGTTTGTTGCCCAACAGAGAAGATCTTCAACTGTAACTATGCCATCTCCTGGGGGAAGGTAGGCTACTATAATGCAAAGGCTTTTGTGAGCATTAATTTACAAGGATGCTACAATTATTTTAGCATTGAAGAGTAGTGGTGGGGTTATAGGAGACCTAGAGAGTTTTAAAGTATTATTGTAGATAATGGTCACCATACCACCTTTTTATGGCTTCTGTCAAGCCTTAAGATGTTATATTCTTGTGATAAGATTTCTTCATCTTTTATTTCTTGTTACTTAATTAATGTGAATGTTATTTCCTTAAACAGAGCCATTAAACAGTAAAATGGATAGAGGAAAGTGTTTCATTAATCAATGCCTCTGAGCGAACAGCATCACAATATTCAAAATCAGCTAATTTTTAATGACTTTGAATATTTCCTTGAAATTACTTGCTTTTGGCTTTTAATGTTTTATCTAACTTTGCTGATATGTTGGTTGTGTGATTTATAGATAGGAAGCAATTTTATCACCCCTAGATAAACATACAGCTAAGAAAAAAAATATGTCTATTTCATCAGCATAATTTTGATCATGAAGAGTTATAAGTAATAAATATAAAATAATAGATATTTTCAGATTGTGTATATGTGTTTAGACCTTCATACTTACTCAAGCAAGAAAATGCCTCAGTAACAGTGTTTTATTGCCATCAACACTGCAGTATTTCTTCATAGATTTATAGATAGTTACTAAGCTAATGACCCGGGGGGTCTTTCTAAGCCTAGCCAAGTTCTCCCCGAAAGAATAATGATGTCCAGTATCCAAACAGGATATTGAAGGCCAGGCATTTGGAAGTTACCTCTTTACATAAGGGATATGGATGCTAGGCCAGTGTAAATTTCCTGTTCCCCCCTGGTCTAGGATGTGCTTAAACTGGGTAATAGGAAACTCAGCTTCACATGAATGGGAAGCCTTTCCCATAGGTGAGGTAGTCTCAGGGACATACATCTGTCCCTCAATCATGTTCTATTTAAGTTACAGACAAAATTCAGGTCCCCAGACCTTGTATTTCTGGTACTATATGACTTATAAATATGCAGGAGATCCATAAGTGTGGGGTTTGTGATTGCCTTGTAACCCAGGCATAGACCACCCCTCAGCAATCTACAGGAGACCGAGTAGAAGGAAAGGTACTTTAAGGCACTCTGCATAAGGCAAGTTTGTTACGCCTTGTATACTTTTTGTAAGAAACATCTGAGGTCGCACGAGTTGCTGCATATGCTTGATCAGATACATACTGCAGTCTACTCTATGATTAGCCTGATAAGAGCACAGTGAAATAATGACCTCTTTGGACCTAGGTACCATGTCCTTACATATAAGTTGTGCAATATAAAAGGATTTCCTCACTACTGTGGTCACGTGGTGGTTGAAGGTAAGGATACTGTTTATGTGTGTACCCAGATCCTTGACCACTGTGTAGACTCTTAGGGGCATATTATCAACATGGTAATTAGCTGGGATGGTTGACTCAGTGCATTTCTTAGCATTGAGTTTAGGACTGTGCATTTGGCACCATTTGTTAGTTAGAGATAGGCCTTTTTAAAGAGTGCTCGTGTCTGCAGGGGAGTCAATGATAACCCCAGATAACAATCATCAGTGAACTTAGCCAGAAACCTTCAGCACTTGCTTCCATTCCAAGAGAAATAGATGCCAAAAAGGCTGGGCCCAGTACCAATCCCCTAGGTCTCTGCTAGTGACTGATCTCTTAGTGGAGGTGGCCTCATCTATTTTGACCTCCTGGGTCCACCACCTCATGTGTTTTGACCTCCTGGATCCTACTAGTGAGCCATTTGGCCAGCCAGTGGGAGATAAAAGGGTTTATACCTAAATTAGTGAGCTTCTGTGTAATGCCTGAGGGGTATTATATCAAAAGCTTTGGCTATGTCAAGGTGAGCTGTATGCACAGTCTTGTCTTCATTCAATACTTTGGTGACACTTTCAAAAATGTCCACCAGATTTAATAGGCATGACTTTTCTTTAACAAAGCTGAACTGTGATGGATTCAGCATTTGCAGGTTACCTATGTCTTGATTTATCATGTCCATAATGGTTCTTTCCATGGCCTTACATATGAAGCTGGTTAGACCTGTGGACCATTGGGCCTGTAGTTACCCAGATCAGAGGTTGGACCTCCTCTGTGCAGGGAATGACAGTAGCCACCTTCCACTCCTTGGGCACAAAACTTGACTGCATGGTCTAGCTGAAAAGTGATTCAAGTAGAATAGAGAGGTCAGGTTTCTTTTGTTTTTTTTTTTTTTTGCGGGCGGGGGTGCCTATTTTTTTTTATTTTATATATAATATTTTTTTCCATGTTAGCATTTTTAATTTTTTTAACAAGGAGCATCTTTATTAAATTATTACTTATGACATAGGCAATCATACATTTATATAAATGAAAACAAACCATATTGACATAATCTTAGTTGCAAGCATTAAGCATCACAAACTATATTGACATCATTTTGCCTACTCAGCCTGGTGGACTTCTTTGAGACGGTCACCAAAGCAATGGATGAGGGGAAAATGGTTCACACAGTGTACCTTCACCTGACCAAAGCATTTGACACAATCCCCCAACTCCGGTATTGTTGAGAAACTTAAGAGCTTAAGTACAAATCCTTAAGTCACTCAATGGATATCCATCTGGCTCACAGACAGGACACAGGAAGTTAGAACTGGGGAGTCTACTTCTACAAAGAGGCCACTCACAAGTAGAGTCCCCCATGGATCAGTCCTGGGACCACTTCATTTTGGCACTTACTTCTCTGAGGTCATGGCCAACATCATCAGCCTCTGGCTGACTAAATTTGCAGATGATTTCAAATTAGGAGCTGTCACTGAATTGCCCACAGACACAAATGTTCTCCAGGAAAGGCTGACATAGACAAGCAATTGGTGCTAGAGCCATGGACTAAAACTAAATGCCAAGAAATGCATAATAATATCCTATGCGAAGCCATTCACCCTGGTAACTATCATATTGACATCACACCCCTAAGAGCTGACCCAGTAGTCAGGGACTTGGGGACAAATGTAGATAGTAATCTAGCCTTTGACCATCACGTGTATACAGTAGTGAGGACATCATTCTATGTTGTGAAATTTATATACAAACGTATGGCATCTAAGTCCAAGGAAGTCATTGTTCTACTGTATTTGGCATTCATCAGACCTGTCATTGAGTACAATGTCCCCTTTGATATGTATTTAACCAGGCATATCCAGCAACTGGAATGTCCACAGAGGTTCCTCATTAAAACAATACAGGGCATAAGTATCATGTCCTATGCAGATCTCCTCAAGGCCTTATCCCTGTATTTTGTCTCCTACAGGCTCTTGAGGGAAGATCTATGCCTGCCATACAAAGCATTGTCTGACCCCACTCTGATGGACCTCCTGCATATCCTCAAAACAAACAGCACCAGAATTAACCATTCTAAAGACTTGAACCTTGCCTGTGATATAAATAGCACCTGCTGGAGAGACACATATGTATTCCAGAGAAAAACCCTTCTCTGGAGCAGGCTTGCATTCCATGTGACGCAGACTTCCTCCCTAACCCAATTCAAGTATGACTTGGATAATTGGATGGGGAAAAGGAAATTCGTCCCTGGTTTGGCACCTGTCTCTCTAATGGACATAGGTAGCCTGTAAATGGTTTATCTCCTAGGCCCCTACATGTAAATGTTTCACTTCCCAAGCTCCTGCTTACACTTATCAATGGTAGCAGAACTTGTCAGAGATTTGGGATGGATGGCTTAAAAAATCCCTTATGGTTGTTAGCCTAGTAAAGACCTATGAAACTATGAACTTATAAAAAGAAATTCTATTACCATTTCCAGCACCCCTACCTGAGCCTAGGTCAGTCCCTACTTACCAACCCAAGCATAACAGCTGGAATGCCTCTTAGACTGGAGTAGGGCCTTCATTAAAACCAATCAGGAAGTAATTTAAGAAGCATACTGGATTTCAAAAGACATTTCTGGTCCTATGCATTTTGGTGAGAAAGTGAACTGAAGCTATAATTTCTTGGTATACTTTGGTGCCATACTTTTAATGGACTGTACATGGACCCCAGCTCATAAAATTTAACACAATCATTGTATACATTTGTCTATGTGAGAAATCTCAGTAAAATATAAAAAGTCATTTTTAGCCATGAGATACATTTTGTCCCATTTTAATTTATAATGTTAAAATAAACATGATGAAAAATACATGCTACAACCTAGTGTTTGATATGATAAATGCAGCAACATAGTTTTTGCTACTTATAATTTCTCTGACATGCAGGACAGGCATTTTTCAGACTGAGGAATAACTCTCACTGTTTCCAGATCCAGAAGAAATAATGTTATGCATTGTGCAGTTACATTTTGCATTTACTTCACAAAAACATATTCCTCAAAATATATGAAGAATATCACTGCTTATTACCTAGAGGTAATGCTTTGAAATAGTCCTCCTACTTCTGTACTTCTGTTCGCGACATTAGTGACCACACTTTGTTCAAAATAAAACTTCAGGGGCATTTAACTGCTACAAAATGTAGATGCTTTCTGGACATTAGATATGTAACTAACAGAGTGCAGGTAATTTAGACCACAGCATCATTGCAACCTGGACTTTACCAACAGGATCTACATGTAGCATATCCAATGCTGATCCTCCATCTGCATATTCCATTATGACCCATGCCTTCATACTCTCTACGCATGACTGGTGATACTTTGTTACATACGGGCTATAACACAGGGTTGAAATAGTCATTTCTTGCTGTTTATCTTTCTTTTCATCTTCTGCTTCTTCCATGTCTATGATTTTTGTTGCAACTGCTTGTGTTTGTTTTTCAATTCCTTTGAAAACATCTCCAAATGTGGCTTTTCCTATTTGTTCTAACAGAAAGAAATATTTCTGGATAAATTCTGACCATATGTATCCTATAAACTTTAACTGACAACTGAAAGAGGCCATGGTAATGCACTATTCTTTATCTGTGTTACAATTGTACTCTGTTGTACTGTACATCTATGGCACTGTGAGTTATTGTACTATACTGCACAGCTATGGCACTGTGTGTTATTATACTATACTGCACAGCTATGGCACTGTATGTCATTGTATTACACTGTACTGCTATGGCACCATGTGTTATTGTACTGCCTCTACAGCTATGGCACTGTGTGTTAATGTATTACTATACAGCTATAATATTCTATGTTATTGTACTGCCTCTACAGCTACGGCACTGTGTATTATTGTACTATAGTGGACAGCTAAGGCACCGTCTGCTATTGTACAATCCTGTACAGCTATAGCACTCTGTGTTATTGTACTGTCCTGTACAGCAATGGAAACTGTATGTTATTATTGTAATGTACTGTGCAGCTATGGTTCTGTGTGCTATTGTACTGCACTGTACAGCTATGGCACTGTGTGTTACTGTAATGTACTGTACAACTATAGCACTGTATGTTATTATTTTATTGTGCTGTACAGCTATGGCACTGTTTACTATAGTACTGTACTGTACAGATATTGCACTGTCTGCTATTGTACTGTACTGTATAACTGCGGCACTGTGTATTATTATTGCACTGTACTGTACAGATATTGCACTGTACTGTACAGCTATGGCACTGTATGTTGTTATTGTAATGTGCTGTACTGCTATGGTACCATGTGTTATTGTACTGTACTGCACATCTATTTCACTGTGTTATTATTGTATTGTAGTGAACAGCTATGGTATTGTGTGTTTTTGTACTCCACTGTACATCTATGTCACTGTGTGTTATTGTACTGTACTGTACAGCTGTGACACTGTGTGTTTTTGTTCTGTACTGTACTGCACAGTGATGGCACTGTGTGTTATTGTTACATACTGTGCAGCTATGGAACTGTGTGTTATTGTACTGTACACCTATGTCACTGTGTATTATTATGTACTGTGTAGCTATGGCACTGTGTGTTATTGTACTGTACTGTACACCTGTAGCACTGTGTGTTATTGTTATGTACTGTGCAGCTATGGCACTGTGTGTTATTGTACTGTACTGTACAGCTATGACACTGTGTGTTATTGTACTATACTGCACAGCTGTGGCACCGTGTGTTATTGTACTATACTACACAGCTATGGCACTGTGCTGTTAATGTACTACCTGTATAGCTATGGCACTGTGTGTTATTGTACTATACTATACTATACAGCTATGATATTCTATGTTATTGTATTGCCTGTACAGATATGACACTGTGTGTTATTGTACTATACTATACTATACAGCTATGGTACTGTGTGGTATTACTGTACTGTACAGCTATTGTATTGTATTACTGTACTGTACTGTACACCTATGGCACTGTGTGTTATTGTTATGTACTGTGCAGCTATGGCACTGTGTGTTATGTACTGTACTGTGCACCTATGGCACTGTATGTTATTGTTATGTAATGTACAGCTATGGCACTGTGTGTTATTGTTCTGTACTGTACACTTATGGCACTGTGTGTTATTGCACTGTACTGTACAGCTATGGCACAGTGTGTTATTGTGCTGTACTGTACACCTATGGCACTGTGTGTTATTGTACTGTACTGTTGTGGGATGGTGTAATCATTAAATGCATTGCCATGTAATTTTTGCATGACTGTCTCATAGTGCAGTGATACTGTACTGATGCACTGTAACCACAGAATAACTGCTGCTTGGGATTTATTCTGGCAATAAAGGATGAGCGGCCAGCAAATTAAGTAAATTAAATATTCATTTGTACCCGAAAAGGAGATTTCATAATTCCATTGTAAAAAAACTGCCCCCCAAGAGGAATAGCATGCTTCAGGCCAGGAAAGTTATAAGTCAGCATTTAGTTTTACAAATGCATACCTGTAGTTTGGAAGTTTTGAATTGTTTCATTTGAAGCCATTTTTACTGCTTCTTGGGATTACATATCTTATACCACAAAAAATTAATTTATACTTGTTTCATAGTCAAGTCCTCTGTGAGATGTTACAGTCTGCATTGCTGCTTTTTGTGAAGCTGCATCTTTCATCCTCCTCTCATACTTGTAATTAATTAATTAATTAAGTAATTTAATTTCTGTATGTATGCAGGCATGTATGTCCAGTTGATCTATATACCTTGCCTAGTTATCCTCTCAATCATTGTAATCAGTTCTGCTTTGTTAGGCTATTCAATGTTATTTGTTCAAACTGTCTGTTTTCTTTGATTCCAGTAGGATGTACAATATATACAATAATGTATTATATTGAATAAAACAAATTGCTTTAAGTTTGTAACATGAAGATTTCCGTCCAGAAACTTCAATAAAATGGGTCTTCCCAGCAATATTGCTAACCCTACCAACATTGTAAGCTAGCACTGAACTTAGCAAAGGAAAACAATGTATATTTCCAGTTAACAAATGTACATTTAAGAAAATAAAAAAGAATATATTAGTATTATGGATCAAAAATATTGCTGACCCTACCCTACCAACATTGTAAGTTAGCTCTGAATGAGTGAATATTTCAACCTTGAGTTTACAAAATGACAATTTATTTCCATGATCTTATGAATGTGATAAAAGTAAAAAAAATTGTATTTACTTATATTTTTTGTTCACCAAGCTTGTGTTTCATAAGGCATGGCAGACAGCCGAGGACAGCAGTATGTTCAGTTCCTTGTTTGACTTCAGTTCCTTCTTTGCTGTTAGCTGTTGACTGATATTTAACAGTTAGTTACTTTTAATCTGTTTTTGTAGCATAGGAAAACAGAAGTGGCACTAGGGTGAAATAAAAAAGGTATAATTGGAAATGTTTCCAGCAGAAAGTGTTGCTGCCTTACAGCACTTGGTTCCTGATTAGGTACCTCCTTTGATCTGTGGAGAGACTGTTTGCCCTCTTTTTGTCCATGGGGCAGGGGGTTACTGGATGCTCTGGTTTTATCCCACATCACAAGTGACATCCTCTACAGAATGCGTTTTCTCCTTATGCCTGCTGATTATCAGTCTGAGTTTCAGTACCTTGCAACCCTGACCAGGAAAAAGCAGGTTTTGGGCAATGAAATGATTCTCCCCTTATGCCTGGGAACTTTCCTGCAGAATGGTTATATATCACCATTTTTATTTCATCTCCTCCTATCCTAACTGTTAGTAATTGAATCTCATCTACCTGTAAGCTTGACATATTTATTTTTTCCATAAACATTTTCATTTGTGCCTTATTTCGATTCCCATATTTCTCTGCTTTATGCAGACTTTCATAAAATATATCTTTACAGGATCTCTGGTTATCTTCCTTGTTATAGGCTCCCTAAGCTTGGTGACAACCCTTTCTACTTTCTATTGCCTGAGTCACTCTCCTAAAAGTTTTTGTGCTCTGGAGTTATTATCAAAAAACAATTGCTTAATAGCAGTCTTTCTAAACTCGTGCATATTATCAAGGTAGTCCCTTATTTTCTATTTAGCATTTTGCAATTGCTCCTCTTCCTGTTCTGTGAAAGTCCCCCATCTGCAACACTTTAACCTTTGTAAGTCCCTCTAAATAATTCTTGTTACTTATTAACCATATCTGTCTTTCTTTTATTTACACCCTTTTTTTTAAACTCTACTTTAATTTTATACCACTTGTAAGCCTTATTTTCAGAAGTTTATATCTTCCCTAATAACTGCAGAATAATTTCCACTACCCATTCCTTAAATTCCTCTGTTTTTAACAGATAGGTTGGAAAGCACCTGTGTCTCATTTTTATTTCCTTGCCCTGCGTTTTTATTTTAGTTACTATTGGCATGTGATCTGAAATAGCTATTGGCTGTGTATCAAAACTTTCAATTAAATGCACATATTCCTGTGAAGTATAATTTCAGTCTAGCCTAGCCCAGGTTTTGCACCTTGGGGGAATAAAATCTAAATTTGCTCCAAACTCCTACTACTGAATTCACAACTTACCAAATATTTTCATACATTTCTTCAAAAATCTGCCCTCTTTTGTTATATTGTTCTCTTCTGGGTCTCCCATATGCATCCTCACTCCTACAAAACAAATTTCAGTCCCCAAATATAAGTCATATTCCCTGCTGAAAGCTGATTATTTCTCCCAGAATTTCCTTAAGCGCCATTATAGCAGTCTTAGGTGGACTGTAAATACATGCCAGTGTAATCCTCCTCCCTTGCCAGTAACCCCCTTAGTACTATACATCTTCCATTATTATCTTTTTTATCCTCTTCTATCACTATTGGTGGTCCTTTTGCAATTAATGTAAGCTCTCCTCTTTTCCTTGTCCCAGGTATTCTGCTGAATTACCATCCCAAAATCCTTTATCAAATTCACACGACCAGGTCTTTCAAATGTTTCTCTGGTAGCATAGCTATTTGCACATTACATTTTTTAATATAGTCCACTACTCTTTTTTTTTTTGTATATATATATCCATGAGACCATTTACATTTAAAGACAATATAGAAGGGGTTATCATTATGTTAAGAAGTTATTATTCCCACTTGTTATGTGTAACAGCTTTTTTTTTAAATGTCTAGTTTCAGCCTTTGTGTTACATGCATACATTAATGTGTGGTAGGTTGATCTTTTATACAGTCGTCATATCCATTTGAACCTACATCACGTCTTACAAAAGCTTTTGTTTTATTGAAAACCCTCAAACAAAAAAAAAAAAAAACAAACACACGCCAGAATACCCCTAAAACCTATTAAATTAATTCTAACACACAAACCTATGTATATCTTCAAATATTGAAGTTTAACCTCCCAGACTGACAGCCACACTTAAAGACTTAGATTAACATATAAGAAGGATTATCCATGCTACTAAGATAAGAACTTTTTTTTTGGATTAAAAAAAAAAAACTGAAGATGTTAAAATCAAATGTTATACTGAATTGCTGTTTTTAGGAATGGGCTATGAGGAATTCTAGCTTCAACTGTTTCTCCATTAAGAATGTATGTGTGTGTGTGTGTGTGTGTGTGTGTGTGTGTGTGTGTGTGTGTGTGTGTGTGTGTGTGTGTGTGTGTGTGTGTGTGTGTGTGTGTGTTTGGGGGGGAGGGATATGGAACTGTTTATGTAGAAAATACCCAGTAGTAAGACATGCAAGCCCTGCTATATTATGGATGCAGAAAGATGGTCTATGAGATTCAAACCTAAGGTTTATGTGCAGCCAGACCCATTTAAATATTGTGACGTTTACTGCATCTGAGTTATTATTTGTTATTCTTTGTTCGTGAAGTTAAACCAAAAAAATTTCCAAAGCACTGAGACATTTTCCGATATCATTCTGACATGTGACCTTTGACATTCAAGTGTCTGGGTTATCTCTGAGATATGAGTTATGTGGGTCAACATGGGCTTATAGAATAAAGTATAACATTTCTGAGATGCTGAAGTGTGATAAGCTAACCCTGCTTTCTATTTTACCATAGTGTACGCTGTCTGAACACTTAGTATATCTACTATTACCAGTGTACGCTGTCTCAAAACCCAGTATATCTACTGTTTACCAGTGTAAGCTGTCTCAAAACCTAGTAGATCTACTGTTAGCAGTGTAAGCTGTCTCAAAACCCAGTACATCTATTATTACCAATGTAAGCTGTCTCAAAACTCAGTGTATCTACTATTACCAGCAAAGACTTTGTAATGACAATCTATAAGGGGTGATACAAAACTCTTTTAACTTTGTTGTGATTACTCATGTCAAAACCAAACAAACATTTACATTTGAAAGATGCCCAATGGCTGTGTGATCTGGAATGCTCAGAATTATTCACAAAGCAATGGTGAAAGATTATGTTACACATTTATCTGTCATGAGAGAACAATTGAGCACTTTTGTTTCTACTTCCATTTCATTGTTACCGCTTCTTGGAAACATGTTTCCAATGAGAACCATACGTTGCCAGGGTTACTCCTGTCAAGCAGGTAAAGAGCTAACATCACTTGTCTGACTGCTGTGTCTCCCTCATGAGTGCCTGTATTAACTGCTACAAAGCACTGCTTGTTCTGATTTTGTATGGCATGGATGTTGACTGAATTTTTTAGTTTCAGAGCTGACTGTGGTATCCACATCTTCCTATACCCCATTCCTGGCACACAAAAAACATGTCAAGGGTCGGGTGCATTCACCTACTGCGACACTTCCTACCTGTAGAGTTTATAATGTTTAAAGATGAAACCAGGCACATGCACCTGTGCTCATTTATACACACACATTTGTATCAGCATGCTTACAGATAGACACACACACACACACACACACACACACACACACACACACACACACACAAATTCACATGTGCATGTTTATATACATACAGATATAGACACACATATGCACATACATTCACACTCGCATAATGAAAGTCTGAAAACTCACACCTCCAAAACAGATAACTCATACTGCAAAAGAAGTGGTTTCACATGTAGTCTTCACAATGCCCATGCTGTAAGTTCAATGGTCTGTGTGTCTGTTATCCACTAAAGACCATTCCCTAATAACCTATACGTCTCTAAATCTTAGCAGTGTCCGGCATTTCCCTATTTACCTTCATTTTAATGTTGAAGATAAAGTGCAGTCCATTTCTTTATTCTGACTGGTCACCTGTCTTCAATACCTTTTATGCCTGGTATCTCAGAAAAGAAGTCGACAAATACCTAAGATAAATTGCTGGAGCTTTCCAACAGTCCTAGCTCCTTATTTTTTTGCATTCTTGCTGTGCTCTTAAATGTTACCCCCCCCCCCCGTCCCTCATAAAATATGCAGGTTATAACTGCTCCAGTCCATAAGCTCAGGAATAGGTCATTTCATAAATGATTACGTGCATGACAATAAATAAGAAATATGGTCCTTTCCTGGCCAAATGGTATAGAAAATGAACAGACAGAAATGAATGGCGATACAAGGAAATTAGTTCTGTTAAATTTTAAATGGCAGAAACAGAGATGACCCCCAACCTTAGTAATGCATACTAAACCTAACAATATATGTGCCCCTAACAATAACACCTAACCATAACACTGCAACTTACCTTAAAAAAAACATTTCTGTAACACTACCACTACACAAGACAGCTCAGACACTCACCATGCACATACACACACATACAAAACACTACAGCTATCTGCTTACCTTAATATTACTCTAACTGTAAGCCATACAGGCTGACACATCCACTAACTCTATCTCCTTACCTAATCCTAACACAAGCACACTTCCACATACACTGGCTCTATCCCCTTACCTAATCCTAACACAAGCACACTTCCACATCCACTGACTCTATCTCCTTACCTAATCCTAACACAAGCACACTTCCACATCCACTGACTCTATCTCATTACCTAATCCTAACACAAGCAGACTTCCACATCCACTGACTATCTCCTTACCTAATCCTAACACAAGCACACTTCCACATCCACTGACTCTATCTCCTTACCTAATCCTAACACAAGCACACTTCCACATCCACTGACTCTATCTCCTTACCTAATCCTAACACAAGCACACTTCCACATCCACTGACTCTATCTCCTTACCTAATCCTAACACAAGGACACTTCCACATCCACTGACTCTATCTCCTTACCTAATCCTAACACAAGCACACTTCCACATCCACTGACTCTATCTCCTTACCTAATCCTAACACAAGCACACTTCCACATCCACTGACTCTATCTCCTTACCTAATCCTAACACAAGCACACTTCCACATCCACTAACTCTATCTCCTTACCTAATCCTAACACAAGCACACTGCCACATCCACTAACTCTATCTCCTTACCTAATCCTAACACAAGCACACTTCCACATCCACTGACTCTATCTCCTTACCTAATCCTAACACAAGCACACTTCCACATCCACTAACTCTATCTCCTTACCTAATCCTAACACAAGCACACTTCCACATCCACTAACTCTATCTCCTTACCTAATCCTAACACAAGCACACTTCCACATCCACTGACTCTATCTCCTTACCTAATCCTAACACAAGCACACTTCCACATCCACTAACTCTATCTCCTTACCTAATCCTAACACAAGCACACTTCCACATCCACTGACTCTATCTCCTTACCTAATCCTAACACAAGCACACTTCCACATCCACTGACTCTATCTCCTTACCTAATCCTAACACAAGCACACTTCCACATCCACTAACTCTATCTCCTTACCTAATCCTAACACAAGCACACTTCCACATACACTGACTCTATCCCCTTATCTAGCCCTACTGTATTTCTAACACACACACACACACACACACACACACACACACACACACACACACACACACACACACACACACACACACACACACCCATCTCTGCCAAAATGCCTTTTAGCTTTGTCAACCGATCTGGAAGTCACTCACTCACCATTTGCACAGACGTCAACACTAATGGTACTGCACTTTACTTTGTTGAGCAAATAAGAGTACAACCAAGTGAACTGTAACCATGTAACACATACAGTACATACATATAAATCTATTTATACACAACCACCAAAAGCAAAATACAGATAATAAAGTATGCATGCTTCAAGACATAAACTAGGATCATACAAATCACAATGTACTGTTATTTTACACCCCACTTTCCCTGCTACTTAAATATAGTAATTCTGAGATTACACAATAGCAGGGAAAGGGCATATTCCCCTCCTTTACTATTATAACAAGTGGGAATACAGTGAACTGTTGGCCAAACAGGACAGACAGAAAAGCTATCAACAAAATGAATGTTTGGCATATATATATATATATATATATATATATATATATATATATATATATATAGAGGAACCCATATTATGAGAGATATAGACAGATAGCTAGATAGAGAGACAGACAGACAGACAGACATATAGATAGATAGATAGATAGATAGATAGATAGATAGAGAGATAGATAGATAGACAGACAGATAGATAGATAGATAGATAGATAGATAGATAGACAGACTGACTGACAGATAGAAGATAGATAGATAGATAGATAGATAGATAGATAGATAGATAGATAGATAGATGGATGAATGGTTTCAGTGTATAGTGTCAAATATGTAGGACATTGCCTGTTTGTTTGGTTTTTTTTCCAGGTAAGGGATGAACATGAAGAATCTCAAGTTTACATTTTAGCAAATGCGGTTTGATCAAGTTTTTGTTTCTATGTTTGCGGTCCTTTATCAGGGATATATGTATGGACTTCATAGTTTTTATATATCTACATACATATATATGTATAGATAGGCAAATATAGATATAGATTGAATGAGAGATACAGATAAATATATATATACGTATATATCGATATATAGATATTGTATTTATAAGGGGAATGTACTGTTGGCATAGTGTTGATTTATTTTATTTATTTATTTAAGGTTGTTTGTCCTTTCTTCATGTTTGTGCAATATTGGAGTTAGTATAAATAAATAAGCCCTCAATCAAAAAATACTTTTTTTTTTGTTTTGCTTTTTAAATTAGTGATATTTTGAGAGTTGGATTAGGGGACGTTATATATTTGAATGCAGTGTTTTGTTTTGTTTTTTATATTGTGCGTTCAAGTTTTATTTAATTTGAGGTTTTGTTACATAATTGCACTTGGTTTGTATAGATTCTGATTATCCTCCCTGCTGCGATTTCCATCCCACAATATGTTCACAGATGGTGATCCTAAAATTTCTTGTAAGTGTGCATATCATGTGAGTGAGTGTGTGTGTGTGTGTGTGTGTGTGTGTGTGTGTGTGTGTGTGTGTGTGTGTGTGTGTGTGTGTGTGTGTGTGTCTTACAATAATCTGATTTTGTGTTCAAGATTAGTTCCCTTACCTTATCCCCAATAAGTACCAAGATAACCTGTAGTTACCCTTTATCTTGAATTGGATTTTAAGTGGGTAATCAGAGAATGAATGAATAAACAAATTAATGCGATTTAAAATGTAGACTAAATTGACAGGCAGACATTTTATACTATACATTTATAAGTGTAAGGTTACACTGTTCTACATCTACTTTAGGAGGCACAAAAGTGGAGTGGTTTAGTGCTGCTGTCTGTTTATTCCAGGGATTCAGTTCTTGCATTCAAGTGGATCTGCATTTTCTCAATATGCTCATGTGGGTTTTCCCCCTAGTACTCCAGCTTCCTTCCTCGAAACAGTGACATGATGCTTAAGTTAAAAATGGCTGTTCATTTCCAGCTAGGTATATAAGTCTAAGGTTGTAGCGCCTTGGCATAAGTTACATTTAGCTGTGTATTTTTTTCAGTAACAGCTCTGTTCACTGAATATATTTCTTTCTGTCTCCCTTTGTAGTTCTGTCTGATGTTGCATCACCTTGGGCTAAGTTACATTTAATTGTGTTTTTTTCAGTCACAGATATGTTCCGTGAATAGCTCCCTTTCTGTCTCTCTTTGCAGGTCTGTTACAGTGCCAAAAAAATTGCCTGATTCAGCATACTCTGTACAATCTGGCACTTTATCATTCTTACTTTCTCAGACTATTTGGCCCACAAATCAAAGACTCTGGTCATCATTTCCAGGAATCAAACTTTAAAAGTACTGCATTAATTTAACTGCTAAATAGTGTCAGTGGTGCAGCAAGTAGCACAGCAGAAGGCTGTCGGTGGTTCTGTTCCCACATTAAGTAGATTGATTACTGACACTACAGTACAGCATAAGGGAGTGCTTCACTCCTAAGTGTGTCATCTTTAAGATGAAATGATAAACTGAGGGGCCATGTGCTTGAGTTGGTGGTACCTCAGATGAATGCAAAAGATCCCAAGGGCCCTGTTGAAAAGAGTGGGTGTCTTTTATTATGTACAGCTATATACAACTTTACCTATTTACAAAAATTTACATTAGATCTACATTCCTCCCTCACTTACAACTTTTTGTTTCACATTTGTATAGACCCCCCACTCCTTTTTCAACAACTACCACTCGATTTGTCATAGACTATTTGGCCCACAAATCAAAGACTCTGGTCATCATTTCCAGATATTACCTAATTTCCATTAAACATAGCCTAATTCAAGCCTTCATTCCATATTATCCATAGAATACAGAACATTTTCTTATTCAGATTTTTGACATAACCCTTACTACATTTTTCATAAAATCCATATTCGATTACATCCATATTTATCTTGATATATTCTTATATTTCTTTCAAAATATTCTCCTCTATTATTTCTTCCCATAATTTCTTTACTCTTTTATTGTTAAAAAATGTGCTACAATTGCTAATTCCCCACAAAATGTACATATCCTTTAATTTACTTTTTATAAGGCATACTTCCTTTTATCATCAATCTATTAATATGTAACCTCCATAGAAAAATCTTGACATTCCAAATTCCTCAGTGCCTTGGTCAACTTTACCCTAATAGTATAAATACCACCTCAGGTCTTTCCTGAAAAGAGACTGCTAGGCAAATGAGACTTACCTGATCAATAAAGGATAAATACATAAAATCTTACTCTAGTCAGTATAAGGGATAACAGGTGGCTGTTAGTACTTGTTATTGTGTTGCTAGGTAACATTAAACGACCATGAGGGTGAAGCTGGAGAAATCATAAACATTGCCTGTCTATAATAAGATGGATTAATTCTGTTTAATTCCCAAACGATAGCTATCATTTCGAACAGCATGTCATAGGTTCATAGGTTCATAGGTTCATACTAGGCTATCTGCCCTAGGGCATTTAAAAGCCTAGCCAGAGTGTGTGTGGCTTTCACCACCCCTTAGGATGAGAATACTATACCCATTAGTTTGCTGTGCCTCTGTCCAGCAGTGATACAGAGATGATTCCCGGGGTAAACCTACGATCTCCCATCCACTCGTCAAGATTTCTCTTGAACAGAGTCAGTGAGGGGCTCTGCCTCACATGGACTGGGATTCTGTTCCATAGTGTAGGGAGTCTCTGGGTGATGAATCTGTCCCTCCAGCATGTCCTATTTATATCCGTGTTGAGGTTTAAGTCTCTTGCTCTCGTGGCTCTGGTGGATTTGGATTTATTGAGGTGGAGCATGTCCATTAATTCCGGGTTGGACATGGCCTTGTATGTCAGGCACAGATCACCTCTGAGCAGATGGTATGCGACTGAATAGAGCTGGAGTTTCTTCAGTCGGGCATCCTATGACATATGTTTGAGCCCCTTTATCCTTTTGGTGAGGAACTTTTGGGGTCTTTCCAACTGCTGCAGGTGTCAGGTAAGGTACATTCCGAATGGGGCGTTGTACTCAATCATTGGTCTGATAAGTGAAGAGTACAGGGGTACAATGACCTCTCCTGATCTGGATGTGAATCCCTTCATGATCAGGTGGGCAATGTAGAAGGTCTTCCTAACCACTTTAGCAATGTGAGTGTCAAAAGAGACTGTGATCTTGAGTCCCCAGGTCCCTGATAACTTCTTCCGTGTTTAATGGATTACCACCTATGTGGTAATTAGGGGTTACCTTGTTTTTCCCAAAGGGTATGACTATACATTTTTTGGCATTTAGCTTAAGGCCATGGCTCTGGCACCAGTTATCCATTTCTATGAGACCTTTCTGGAGGATGTCTGTGTCTGATGGAGTGTCAATTATGGTGCCCAGTTTGCAGTCATCTGCAAATTTTGTCAGCCACAATCCCCCTATGTTTGCCTGCACTTCAGAAAAATAAATGCCAAACAAGAGGGGCCCAGGACTGAGCCCTGTGGGACACCGCTTGTGACCGGCTTAGAGTCTGACATGGCACCAGCAACTCTAACCCTGTGTGTTCTGTCCTTGAGCCAGTTTGCAACCCATCTTGTGACATATGGGTTTACATCTAAGCTGGTGAGCTTTTCTATGATGCCCGAGTGGGGTATTGTGTCGAACACTTTTGCTAGGTCAAGGTAGGCTGTGTGAACTGCCTTACCCTCATCAATGGCCTTAGTGACTGTTTCAAAAAAGTCGACCAAGTTCAAGAGGCAGGATCTGCCCTTGACAAAGCCAAATTGGGTAGGATCCAGTGTCTGTAGGTCCCCATTGTCTTTATTTATGAGTTCCATTATGATCCTCTCCATAGCTTTGCAGACAAGGCTCGTCAAGCTTATGGGGCGGTAATTTCCAGGGTCCGTAGAAGCACCACCTTTGTGGAGTGGGACCACAGTTGCCGTATGCCATTCTTTGGGTATGTATCCTGTAGTAAGGCTAAGATTAAACAGCAGCCTTATGTGTGGGTTTAGTTCCTCATTGAGTTTGTGTAGCACACAGCCGGGGACACTGTCCGGTCCCATTGATGCTGTGTTTTTTGCTTTAGAGAGAGCAGCTCTCACCTGGGCATCTGAGATGTTTGGGAGGCTAGACTCTGGTGGGATAGATATTTCTCCTTTGGGGAGGGAGGGAGAAATTTGCACTGAACCTGTCTGCCAGTATGTTGGCAATGTCTGTGGGTTCAGTGATTTTTTTATCATTTTGAACTAATTCTGAGCATATCTGGGAGTTTCCACCCAGGTTTCTAACATAGCTAAAGAAAGCTTTATGATTGTCTTTTGTGTTATTAGCGATTTTTCTCTCAAAGTTGGCCTTGGATGATTTTATGAGTGATCGTAGTTTTTTGCTAGTATTGATCAGAGATGCCTTCCCATTTAGGGATTTTGCTCTGTCATGTAGTAGCTTTCTCCTCTTGTTGTAGAGTTTGTTTATGGCTGGAGTCCACCAGACCGGGCGCCTGCCTTTGGTGGAAAGGGTCTTGATTTTATTAGGGATTGCTTGATCCATACATTCCTGGAGGTGCTCGTAGAAGGCATTTGTAAGGGTTTCAGCAGCATGGGTTGTGGTTTCCACTGGCTCGGGGGCCTTGAAGGATACCACTCCAGTCTTAAGAAGTGTGAAGTTTGCTTTTGAGAAGTTCTTCACTGTGGTCTTTTTTGCTGGGGGTGGGGGCGGTATGTGGATCTCCAGTGAGATTAATTTATGGTCTGATCTCACCAATGAGGGATATACTTCCGGTGTGGAGCATTTTGTCCCCATGTTTGTGATGATCAGGTCTAGTATATTTTCTCCTCTTGTGGGAATGGTGACTAGTTGTTCCATAGCATTTGAGTTTATGAACTCAAGGAACCTTTGGGCTAGGGTGTTGGGGCTTGAGTAATGTTCCCAGTCTAACTGTACAGTATAAAATACTAAGAGAACATGTTTGAAAAAGGAAGCTGATATGCTTACTTTTTGAAGTGAAATTTACTTTCATTCTGTATCTCTTGCTCCTGAAGACTCCATCAGGAATCTTGATCACTTCTTGTGTTTTCAAGCCATTGCAGCTTTTGCTGTTTTTTTTAAATGTGACAATAAATGCAGCTGACCTGGGATACAGCTGAAAGTGGTCAACTACACCAAATGGGTTAAAAAGTGAATAATTAATCCTGGAAATGTGCTATTAGATTGACTTAGTGTGGCCTTTTTAGTGATGAAAAATAAAATCTTCATTGCAAAGGGATTACTAACCTAGCATTAAATTGCAGCTGAATTTGCTATGTTTGTAAATCCAGAAGCAAGCCAAAGAAAACATAAAAAAATAAGACTTTGGTTTATCTCTACTTTTGGAGTGAGCCTAACTTTATATCTTTCTTTTTCATAAAATATTTCTCCCAGTAGTAAAACTTAACAAAAATATTGTTACATAAAAAACACACTTTTTACTGCCATATTAAGAACCAGAACTTGCTAGAGATTTGGGATGCATGGCTATGCTTAAAAGGGTCCCAGATGTTGTTAGCCTCATACACACCTATGAGCCTAGTTGCACATAAACATACCAGAACATGTGCATGTACCTTACATCTGGTAGACATTCCTGAGGAATCATTTCAGCACATGGATACCTCTCCAAAAAGAGGTACCAATATACAAATAACATTTAAAAAGACCAGAAATACTTTTTTTTTAAGAAGGCCATTGTTTAATATGATAATCACAGCCTGTACTGTAGTGGGGTCAATTTTCTAATATATTGAAAAAAAATAAGCCACACTGGTTGTTGATAAATCTGACTTCACCACTGGCCAGGTGGTGATTATTTCTATATTGATGATGTACAGTTAAGGAAGCATGTACCATTCAGATGTCCTGAATATGTATTCGCATTGCACTTCATTAAAGAGCCATGACTGTTGTCCGGATCATACAATTTATAGTTTAGCAACATGTACTATAGTTGGTAGGAATTAAGGTTGGAGGAAGGAGTTTATGTCACTTTCAGCATTTCAGGCTTCAGACTAGATTTATTGCCACTCCGCAGTGACTAGAATTAAACCAGTCAAGCTAAGCTGACTGGTGTGCCACAGATAATCAAACTTCAAATGGATAGCACACTGTCCAGTTCATAAGTTTATAGGTAGGTAGTTACTAACCATGCAATCCAGGTGACCATTAAGGAGCCTAGCCCAAATTCTCAATTATCCCAAAGCAACACCTGGTTAAGTGATTACCGACAAGGTCAAACAGTAAGGAAATAAAGGTTGAGGGAATCACATCCTGTACCACAGAAAGTAGCTTGTTAACAACTCATAGCTTTAGCCCTCTCAGCTAACTGCCAGTTATTATATTATATATAAGTCATTATGGGTTACCTAATTTCAGCATCCAGAATGTTGTCACTGACATTTTATCAGATGGCTGGCACAGATTTAATCTTCATCACTCAGAATACTTTAGCAGAAGCCCATATGGGTTGTTTACACACATGTGTAAGCCAAACCAAAAACTGTAGTGGATCACATTTTAAGAATAACATGAAAGAGAAATAAAGCATAGGGGAAAAAAGTTGCTAACATAGAGCATGAAAATTTTAAATCTTAGACTAACATCACAGGCAACTTCCTTTCATTTTCTGATATGGTAAGACCACAAAGCATACCTCTCAACTGTTAAGATTTTTGCATAATGTTGGATTTTTGGTTATATTTTTGATCTGTTCTTCATAAAATTTGTAGTTTTCTAGCAAATCATTGGGATGATCTGGGGATTAAAGTGACTAAATAGTAACATACATTTGAGGTTCAGACTTCAAACTCTGCAGAAAATGTATGTTAAAACAAACTCTGTTACTCTGGCAATGTTTTAAGTTTATAAGACCAATATGTAAAATATGTCTCTCTTTTTGGGCCTTTGTCCCCCCATTTGTGTCAGCCTTTGGCCAGATTTCTTTCACTAAGAGGTTGAGAGGTATGTCCCAAAGTGTTTACCAAAATCTGGCAGAATACCAGGCTTTACTCTGCAAGTTTTAGATAAATGTTACGGTGACTCAGATGATTTCTGGAAAGCTGAGCTCTTGAGGTCGGCATTGGTATCATCCAACTTATACTGCCTCATGGGTATGTGGTCTACTTCAGGGGATCAGACTGCTGCCTTTGCTGCTTGTGGTCTACCTGCTGCCTTTGGGAAAAGCCACCATTAGATACAATCAGTGTCATTTCACTATGCAGCCACAGGCTTTGTAGTCTTGGTGTTTACAGATGGCTTATTTTGAGATCTGTGATGAATGTTTCTAGCAAAGATGAAGGCCTGCAAAAATAAAGGCACTGCTGGTGGTGAACTTCTTTGTCAGTTAGAGGGCCAGCTCTGTAAAATTCCAGTTCCTTGATCTTAGGTGGGTTGGAGAGAAACAGACAGACAGATATCAGCCCTTGGATTCTCCTTCACAGCAAGCCTCTCTTATCCACAGAATGGACTCCAAATTTGTCCTCGATATCAAGAAATAACATTAGACCTCTTTGTCTAAAAATAAAAAAACACTTTGTATTATGTATTACGGTCATGTATATGTTTCTGAGTGGTTTGCAAGTATTTGCTCATTTTTATAAAAGTAGACCTCACTTCCACCCTCACCTTAGAACATTCCTCTTACATAGCTGTTTGCAGTCAGATGTATGAATTTATGGACTGTTTATATTTTGAATTTAGTCCAAGCCTGCCCTAGACAGAATGCACCAAAAAGTAAATATGTTAAATACATACGACATACCATTTATAGCATTGCTTAGATCTAATGAGTTAGCCTGAGACCTCTCTAAGTAAGATGACCTCTCCATTTGGGAAACATTGTTCTGTGTGATCCATGCTTTGGTCACATCATTTATAGTAACATAACACCTTATACATAGAACAGCTTCAGAATAGGATCCACTGATTTCACTTGTCAGAGCATGGTTCTGACTGTGCTGCCAGAATCCTGTCACATAACCTTGTGTTAATGGAACTCCACTCTTTGCTCATATCATAGCAACTTGTCTTTGAACTATTTATTAAATAAGAAATTCATGCCAGAGTTCAAGGTATAGATCACTTTTAACTGCACATTCTGAATTGTTCTCTTCACTTATTAAATGATAAATTGCTGGATATGTGCAAAGGTCATTTAACACTGGGCAATGTGTGTACATCAGTGTTTGCAGCTTAGCTCAAATAACACAGCCTCACAGATTATGACATTGCATTACTGTAGATGTATTTTAAGGAGCCTACATTTACTATTGAGTTAAAATGATACTATTCTACTCAATGATTCTTTATATTTTAGCGTGAACAAGATTTTAACTCATTTAAGTAAAAACAGCAGTATAAGACAATTGTCACAGAAATGCCAAAAAAGCGATGCTTCCTAACTATCACCGTTTATTCACTTTAAACGCAAAAATAAAATACGTTTTTCGTTCCGCTAAATTGCGAAACTTCTTCAGAAAAAACACTCTACTCACAGTGACGCTTATATTTATAACTTCTTGTGTATTTCCTGCTGAATTGGCGCCAAAAACAAATCAATTAACAATTTAATTTACTTAAAGTTGTCTTAACCATAAATATGCAATACTATAAGTTTAATTAAATATATATAAAAATGAATAAATATTCCAAACTTTTCAAAACAGTGAACAAATTTCAATCAAATGCAGGCACACAGATTTAGTTCCAAAAAAACATTTAAAAATTATTTTTAAAAAGTTAATAGAATATATGTTATATGTGTGTGTATCTATAAACACATATATATGTATATATATATATATATATATATATATATATATATATATATATATATATATATATATATACCATAAATTTCATAATTAATACCATTTCTATTAAAATTAAAATTAAAATTATGAAATGGCCATTATGAAGCTGCGTTTTTAACAAATCAAAATTGTATTATACTTTATACATAAAATTCATATTTAACAAACACAACCAATTTATCAAAAATATCAAAAATGTCAAATATCAATTTAATGACTTTTATAAAATTATAAATCAAATTATATATATAATTTATAAAAACATTATATGAATATATATATATATATATATATAAAATATGAATACTCGAAATACTAAAAAGACATTCATATGTAAATATGAGTATAAATACAATATAAATAAAAATATATAAATATAAATATTTATCTCATCTGAAGTGACTAGGATGGATAGGATTAGGAATCGGTATATTAGAGGGTCAGCTCATGTTGGACAGTTTGGAGACAAAGCAAGAGAGAGACGAGATTGCGTTGGTTTGGACATGTGCTGAGGAGGGATGATGGGTATATTGGGAAAAAGATGCTAAGGATGGAGCTGCCAGGTAAGAGGAATAGAGGAAGGCCTAAGATAAGGTTTATGGACGTGGTGAGAGAGGACATGCAGGCGGTTGGTGTGACAGAGCAAGATGCAGAGGATAGGAAGAAATGGAAAGAGATGATCCGCTGTGGCGACCCCTAACGGGAAAAGCCGAAAGAGAATGATGATGATGATGATCTCATCTGACTTTTTAGCTTTAACAAGCACATTATATTGCATTTGTCATTTAGGCCTGGGTACACATAGGCATTAAGCCTAATTTGCCATAACAGTTCTATTTTTTCAAGCATTAAAGATACAGGTCCACCTCTTTCATCTTGGTTTACTTGTTGTATAATTTTAAACTTGAAATTATGACTAGGAAACATTAGTGTGTGTCTTGCTAAGGCATTTTCTTCTTTATGCTGATTTATTTATAAAATAAATATTACAAGAAAATTCAACTGCATAACTAAGGGAGTTGTATATTTCGCCCAATGCCAAGTCTGTCCATGTTTCTACGTTGGTAAGATGGACAGAAAATTTAAGGAGAGGGTATTGGAGCATTTAAGATGTGTAAATCAGCATAAAGAAGAAAATGCCTTAGCAAGACACACAATAATGTTTCCTAGTCATAATTTCAAGTTTAAAATTATACAAGTAAACCAAGATGAAAGAGGTGGACCTGTATCTTTAATGCTTGAAAAAATAGAACTGTTATGGCAAATTAGGCTTAATGTCTTTGTGTACCCAGGCCTAAATGACAAATGCAATATAATGTGCTTGTTGAAGCTAAAAAGTCAGATGAGATAAATATTTATATTTATATATTTTTATTTATATTGTATTTATACTCATATTTACATATGAATGTATTTTTAGTATTTTGAGTATTCATATTATATATATATATATATATATATATATATATATATATATATATATTCATATAATGTATTTATAAATTATATATATAATTTCATTTATAATTTTATAAAAGTCATTAAATTGATATTTGACATTTTTGATATTTTTGATAAATTAGATGTGTTTGTTAAATATTTATTTTATGTATAAAGTATAATACAATTTTGATTCGTTAAAAATGCAGCTTCATAATGGCCATTTCATAATTTTAATTTTAATTTTAATTTTAATAGAAATGGTATTAATTATGAAATTTATGGTGTGTATATATATATATATATATATATATATATATATATATATATATATATATATATATATATATATATATATATATGTGTTTATAGATACACACACATATAACATATATTCTATTAACTTTTTAAAAATAATTTTTAAATGTTTTTTCGGAACTAAATCTGTGTGCCTGCATTTGATTGAAATGTGTTCACTGTTTTGAAAAGTTTGGAATATTTATTCATTTTTATATATATTTAATTAAACTTATAGTATTGCATATTTATGGTTAAGATAACTTTAAGCAAATTAAATTGTTAATTGATTTGTTTTTGGCGCCAATTCAGTAGGAAATACACAAGAAGTTAACAATATAAGCGTCACTGTGAGTAGAGTGTTTTTTCTGAAGAAGTTTCACAATTTAGCAGAACGAAAAACGTATTTTATTTTTGCGTTTAAAGTGAATAAACGGTGATAGTTAGAAAGCATCGCTTTTTTGGCATTTCTGTGACAGTTTGGTTTGCTTTTCGAGTAGTATAAGACAATTGTTGTCTTGGGCCAACCTGCAAACCTACCTCTGATCAGGCCAGAATTTCACAGAATTTCCAAATGTTTTGCCTCATAACTTTAGGCAAGCATTGAGGATTGAAGTCCCTAAATAATGACAGACCTTTTAGTTTCACATGTTATATCCTTCAGAAAATGCAAGCTAAGGTAAAATCTGTTATTTATTGACTTTCAAAGTTTATAAGGTTAATATGTAAAATGTGTCCCTGATGTGGGGTTTTTGTAACCTCCCCCCCATTATTTTTTGGGTCTGTCAGGAATACTTGTGCTACAAGGTTGAGAGGTGTGTTTACCTGTGCTGTTACCTCTCCCTGCAGACATCTAATTGATATACAGGGCAGCATTTCTCCATTTCCTTTTCCCTCATTGTTTCTATATATCTTCCAGAGGTTTTTATAAATTTACTCACCTTTTTTTCCTCTTGATTTGTTTTTTTTTTTTTTTGTTGTTGTTGTTTTTTATGGTTTTACAATTATCATAACTGTTACATAGTACATTTTATTACAATACAATATTTAGAACCAAACTCCTCGCATTTTGACCTACCTGCCATACAGAGTGCAGTCCAAGCTACTTGATGGCATACGATTTTCTAGTGTGAGCTTATCAGCTTTGCTGTATTTCATTCTGTACGTTACCTAAAACAATTTTCCCTAATTTTTGTATATAATAAAATATCACAGGGTGTAGAGATGTCCATGTTTATAAAAAAACTGGAAAAATGTACTGCCTAGGATGTTCAGAACAATCTATTCAATATTAGGACACTCCCCTAAACCAAAGTGCTTAAAGAAATATTGCATGACAAATATACCATTTATGTTCATTACCAAGGATTATAGACTGATCCATGTAGATTAATTTCAGCCACTACCAGGGGCATACAAAACCTAATAATAAGGTATACTTAGCTCAGGCTAAGGTACATCAGTACATATCTGTGAATGAATGAATGAATGAATGAATGGTATGCAGTGCTATTGCAGCCAATTGTATAGTTTAATATGCAAGTTTAAACAAAGGAAATCACTGTTTATACAAGTAAGCAGTAACCTAAAACAGATTACCTATTAGTACTCTAGGAACACAGGTCATCCAACGTTTCTCCTCTCCTTCTCCATGTTAACAACTGAAAGTATTTATCTTGGAGGTCCAATAATACATCGGAGAGGAATGTATATGTCTCATCTGCAGTATCACAGCAGCAAAAAATGGGAAAGGATTTATGTTTATTGTTTCAAGCTCAGTTGTTATCGCACATACCGTTTCTGTAGATCTTACTGTCCTAGGAAAGATTACCACAATGGTTTGATTATATGTTACCGGACTAGTTGAAATTAATAGAAGAATGGTTTCTAATATTGGGATAAAGTACTCACAGATTTTTTTATTCTGACAGGATTGTATGTAATGACCAGGTCAAACATTAAATAATTCTGTGTGATATGGATTGACATGGTAGATTTAACAGACCACAGGCATTAATGTCAAGTATCTAACTATACTGCTAATTCCCTGGCACAGAGAACCATACATAATGCTGAAGTCATATATGAAAAGTACATGTTTTCTGTATGCTCCATTACAGCACCTAAGACCTGGAACAATCTCACTTGCCAAATCAAAAGCATTACCAGTTCTACCTCCTTTAAGCCTGCACTACTTCATTAAATTCAAATGGCCAATAACCACGATTTTTCAGCAAAATCTATACTAAACTACTGGTCCAGTACTGTGTAATATCCATGCCTAGATCAGTTTAGTGCGTCATGCTCTTCAACTGTATTTCACCTTTAGCCTTACTTTTGTTAATAACTCCTCACACCATCAACCAATCATAGGTTCATAGATATATACTTGACTAATGACCACTAGGGCCCTTATAAGCCAAGCTGTGCAACCCAAATCAACCTCTCCTCCCACAAACTCCTGATAACCCAATAAGTACTGAAATACCCTCTAGTGTAATTTGCCTTCAGTTCATCTTTCTTACATCTTAGAAATTGTTGATGTTCCAAAATTTATTTGAATTATATACATTTCTAGCTCTTATATATTACTAGTAATAGCATAATAATTTGTATGTGCCCATCATATTTGTAATTCTCTAGTTTATAATACTGCTGTTGGACTTTTCTCTCCAGGCTTTTGCTAAAAAGCAACTGTGCCCATTTGGATTTAATAAACTAATAAATAAATAAACAGATAAATAAATGAATATGTGAGACAAGTGATAACTGGCTGTGAGACTGACAGCCTTTTTGTTTACAATCATTTTCAGTGATTGGACTATTCTCCTCTCCTCACACTTATGGCATCAAAGGTTATTATAATAGGTAAATGGGTACAGGAGGCAAATCCCCCAGCATGGTGGTTTGGGTAGGAGTTGCCCCTTGCTTTTTAACGCATTTGTTTCAGGAGTTCTAAAGAAATGAGTTCTCGATTAAATGGGTGTCAGTATCATTACCTGTATCTCAGGCAAGATGCTGTAAGAGAATTTCAGAGTCTGCAACTGTAGCCTGGGAAGGAGAAAAAACTAACGACATGCAGCATTGTTGTGGTGATATGTGCTGTGGTCCCTGAGTGGAATAAAGGGAATTACTTTGCACCTGGCTCCTGGTGACAAGATGTTTCTGTTATTTTCACAGACTTATAATTAGTCATTCAAAGCCATATTCATGTTAGAGATAAAACGGCAATTTAACACAGCCAACCTTTTCTTTAGAAAGTAGTGGAGGGGTTTCTCCAACCCTAAGACCAGAACAATCTTGCATGGATGTACAGCTCTTCAGTTGAGTACGTAACACTGAGAATTCTGGCTATGTAACTGGTATTGCAGCACTGTGCACTAGCACTATACATGTAATTCCTCCAGCTTATTACATGTATCGCCTGTGTTTGTAAGGTCAGTGTGATTCCCACCGCTGCTACCAATATGAGGTGGGCACCAATATGTGTTGTCCCTATGATGGGCCAGTAATTAAGGAGCCTGAATCCTCACCACTGACACTGGAGAGGGATATGCACTTGGAAAACAAATGGATATACTCAGCATTTCCAGATGCAGACCTCTCTGCATCAAGTACAACTTCCCTTAAGAGCACACAGGGAACACACTCAGCCCAGGGTCTGGATGCCTCTATGTCTGTTTCCCTCCAGATCCTTAATAAGACTCCCCACTGGTATAGCTGTAGGGTTAGGTCCTCAGCTGAGTGTCCAAGCCAAGTCCTCCAGCACCCTCTCTGTAAATCCAGTGCTTCATGTCCCTGGTCCAAGTAGCTGACAAACACACTCTTTAATATTTAATTTTCACATACACCAACATACCTGAGAAAGGCTGGGATAGATTTACTAGCTATGCCCCCTTCTGCCCAGACTATAAGGTAGATTCACTGCCAACAGACACTCCAGTCCAATTATACTGCGCAATATTAATACTAATACAAATGGTAGTAGTTCACCAACATGGCTAGACCTTTGGGAGTGAACCATACAGTGTCACCAAATAAATAAAAGTACCCTCAAAGGTTAGATACTAAGGACCAAACACAATAAAAGTTTTAAATATATTTAATAATAAATAATAAAAGAACATGAAAATACTGAATATAAATTCACAGTAAACCAAAGTTCAAATCACAGAAAATATTGAAGACAACATTGATGAACAGACTCATACAAATAAAGAAAAACAATCTCTAAACTGAGCTTCACTATGTTTCTGAGTGAATCTATGATAATTATACTGTTCCCTAATAACTTACTTGAGCAAGGCAAGATGAAATACGTGAGCAGTCTTTCTAGACAGATTCCCAAACAGAATACTCTATATTCTGAGATTACTCCCTGTAAAATATAATATCCAATTAGGTTACATGATAAAATTTGAAGTCAACCAATGGAATGTTCAGTTTAAATTTTATCATGTAACCTAATTGAATTATTAAAACATGGTATTGATTGGTTCTTTTTGGTTTTTAAATTGTACTTAAACACAGTGGTTTTATGTATGGTTTTATCTGATGAAGTATATGATTATTTTGTGATGAAAACGGCTGTTAACCATTTTGTTGGCGTTAATTTTCTTGAGATTAAAGCCTTCTTTGCCTGGCTGCATCTTTTTTGGACTGGTGTTTTTTTTTTTGTTTATTGGTTGTACAAAGATATTACAAGCCAATGATGTGTGCAATATATGCAGTGAGGCAATACAACATAATAAACATATTTCTTATGGGCATACACAGTGTGAAAAGTGAAGGTTTATCAAGAACAACAGTAAGGTTTAAGAAATATTATGACTGATCAACTGACGATACAATATTTGACCACTTACACATTATTGGTAAAGCAGTGGTACTAGTATGTATCTGTGAGATGCACTACCAGTTTGTTTTGAAAGTTCAGAAAAAGGTGATCATTTTTGGATGTTCTTAGGTAAGAAATTCCAGGCAATTTTTAAAAATGCCTTTTCAAATATTGCTACACTGAAGAGAGATCTAGTTAGGGAGACAGTTTCTTGGGCAATGGACTTGTCTTGATGTTGAATAGTTTAACAAGAAAGGGAAGAAGTTCATACGAAGAAATCTGAAGATATCAAAAGTAATCAGTAATGTAGCCAATGCTGCAAATGGAAGTAGATGGGCCTTTTACACAGTTAGACAGTGATACTTAGTAAGTAGGCAGGGAGACTGGGAGGTAAAATGTCACATTCTGTTAGTGATTGTTTGCAGTGGATATATGCTGTATTCAGAATTAAATGAGACAGAAGTTTATTCTGTTTTTGGAAATAAAATGTTGAGTCCAATAGTCACCTCCCCCCAGCTTTCAAAGTGAGAAAGCAAGATAGTTTATAGCAGTATTTCCATTATCCTATTTAATTGTAGTTTGTGTCTTACACATGAAAATGTCTTTTCTTGCCAGACTGAAGTCTAGAATGTCATCATAGTGCATAATAAGTCTAGCTTTAGGGCACTCCTGCAGCAGTTCATTAAATATGAGCAGGTGGTTATTGTGTTGGACAAGGGAAACAGGTTATGATTTTGTGGCAATATGGGTGAAATTATTGGTTAGGCTTATAAGGGCCTCTGGGCCAATAGCCTAGTATCATCCCATGAACCTATGAACCTAAGTGAAAAAAATACACAACCTAGGAAGGACTACAGATATGAGTCTACAAAAATAAATCTAGTTTAGACCATTATGTGATTCCAGATCTGATTTATTTTATGTTTGATGTGGTAAGTACTGCTGAAATGTGAAAGGTGCAGTTACAAAGATAGTTACAAAACCATGTAAAAGGGCCCCCTAGAGAGCCAAGTAGGGCAAGCTTATTATGGAGTATTTGATATATAGTGATCAGTTTTAATAATTGGCTTAATTTCTGGTGTCATTCTAAGGGGATCCAATGTCTGTCTGCCTGGAATGGCATGCTTGACAAGCCACGCTGCTTCGCAAGGGACGGCTTGCACCTGTCACCCCTGGGTTTCTGGCTCTTGCCACCCCCATAGTGCCTTTTTTAGACAAGGCTCAAATTCTAAACCCACCGCCCTAGAAAACAATAATGGAAAAAAACTAAGGGTAATGCTGCTCAATGCCAGAAGTCTAAATCTCAAGATGCACGCCCTTGAAGCCCTCCTCAGTATGGAGAACATCGATGTCTGTGCTGTGACTGAAACCTGGTTCAAGGCTCCTGAGAGCACCCCGGCACTATCAGGTTTTACCTCATATCATGCGTTCCGGCCCCAAAACCCGGACCGTACCACAAAAGGAGGGGGTGTATCATCAAGGATACCCACACCTCCAGGCTGGTGGCAACTCACGAAGCATCAGAGACCATTCAGGTGCAATTAACCATAGGCAAAACTGCTCTACAGTTTGTAGCATGTTACAGGCCACCCTCTCAAACTCAGGAACCCCACACAGCCTTCCTGAAGACACTGGAGAGTATAAATGTCTCTCCAACACCATCATATTGGGTGAATTCAACTACCCAAACATAGACTGGGAACATTACTCAAGCCCCAATACCCTAGCCCAAAGTTTCCTGGAGTTCATAAACTCAAATGCTATGGAACAACTTGTCACCATTCCCACAAGAGGTGAAAATATACTAGACCTGATCATCACAAACATGGGGACAAAATGCTCCACACCGGAAGTATATCCCTCATTGGTGAGATCAGACCATAAACTAATCTCACTGGAGATCCACATCCCGCCCCCACCCCCAACAAAAAAGACCACAGTGATGAACTTCTCAAAAGCCAACTTCACACTTCTTAAGACTGGTGTGGTATCCTTCAAGGCCCCTGAGCCATTGGAAACCACAACCCACGCTGCTGAATCCCTTACAAATGCATTCTACGAGCACCTCCAGGATTGCATGGATCAAGCAATCCCAAATAAAATCAAGACCCTTTCCACCAAAGGCAAGCCCGATCTGGTGGACCCCAGCCATAAACAAACTTTACAACAAGAGGAGAAAGCTACTACAAGATAGAGCAAAATCCCTAAAAGAGAAGACATCTCTGATCAATACTAGTAAAAAACTACGATCACTCATAAAATCATCCAAGGCCAACTTTGAGAGAAAAATCGCCAAGGACTCAAAAGACAATCATAAGGCCTTCTTTAGCTATGTTAGAAATCTGTGTGAAAACTCCCAGATATGCTCAGAATTAGTCCAAAATGATACAAAAATCACTGAACCCACAGACATTGCAAACATACTGGCAGACAGGTTCAGTGAAAATTTCTCCCCCCCCACCCAAAAGGAGAAATATCTATCCCAGCAGAGTGTAGCCTCCCAATCATCTCAAATGCCCAGGTGAGAGCTGCTCTCTCTAAAGCTAAAAACAGCATCAATGGGACCGGATGGTGTCCCCGGCTGTGTGCTACATGAACTCAATGAGGAACTAAACCCACACATAAGGCTGCTGTTTAATCTTAGCCTTACCACAGGATACGTACCCAAAGAGTGGCGTATGGCAACTGTGGTCCCACTCCACAAAGGCGGTGCTTCTACGGACCCTGGTAATTACCGCCCCATAAGCTTAACAAGCCTGGTCTGCAAAGCTATGGAGAGGATCTTAATGGAACTCATAAATAAAGACATAGGGGACCTACAGACATTGGATCCTACCCAATTCGGCTTTGTCAAGGGCAGATCATGCCTCTTGAACTTGGTTGACTTTTTTGAAACAGTCACCAAGGCCATTGATGAGGGTAAGGCAGTTCACACAGCCTACCTTGACCTTGCAAAAGCTTTCTACAAAATACCCCACTCGGGTATCATAGAAAAGCTCACCAGCTTAAATGTAAACCCATATGTCACAAGATGGGTTGCAAACTGGCCCAAGGACAGAACCCACAGGGTTAGAGTTGCTGGTGCCATGTCAGACTCCAAGCCGGTCACAAGCGGTGTCCCACAGGGCTCAGTCCTGGGCCCCCTCTTGTTCGGCATCTACTTTTCAGAAGTGCAGGCAAACATAGGAGGATTGTGGCTGACAAAGTTTGCAGATGACTGCAAACTGGGCGCCATAGTTGAAAATCCATCAGACACAGATATCCTTCAGAGAGGTCTCATAGAAACGGATAACTGGTGCCAGAGCCATGGCCTTAAAATAAACGCCAAAAAATGTATAGTCATACCCTTTGGTAAAAACAAGGTAACCCCAAGTTACCACATAGGTGGCAATCCATTAAGCACAGAAGAGGTTATCAGGGACCTGGGGACCCAAGTTGACAGTAACCTTTCTTTTGACACTCACATTGCCAAAGTGGTTAGGAGGACCTTCTACATTGCCCACCTGATTATGAAGGGATTCACATCCAGATCAAGGGAGGTCATTGTTCCCCTGTACTCTTCACTTATCAGACCAATGATTGAGTACAATACCCCATTCAGAATGTATCTTACACGACACCTGCAGCAATTGGAAAGACCCCAAAAGTTCCTCACCAAAAGGATAAAGGGGCTCAAAAATATGCCATATGCTGCCCGACTGAAGAAACTCCAGCTCTATTCAGTCACATACCGTCTGCTCAGAGGTGACCTGTGCCTGACATTTAAGGCCATGTCCAACCCGGAATTAATGGACATGCTCCACCTCAAAAAATCCAAATCCACCAGAGCCACAAGAGTAAGAGACTTAAACCTCAACACGGATATAAATAGGACGTGCTGGAGGGACAGATTCATCACCCAGCGACTCCCTATGCTGTGGAAAAGAATCCCGGTCCATGTGAGACAGAGCACCTCACTGGCTCTGTTCAAGAGGAATCTTGACCAGTGGATGGGAGATCGTAGGTTTACCCCGGGGATCATCTCTGTATCACTGCTGGACAGAGGCACGGCAAACTAATGGGTATAGTATTCTTCAACCTAAGGGGTGGTGAAAGCCACACAACTCTGGCTAGGCTTATAAATGCCCTAGGGCAGATAGCCTAGTATGAACCTATGAACCTATGAACCTATGATGGTAGACCAGTTTGACAGCCTCCATTTTCTACACATTTTTTCAACGTGGATGGTACCTATTAATAGTTCTGCCTCAATATTATTATAGATTGACACGCTAAATGGTGGCAGTGCTATTGTAAGGATTTGTAAAGCCATGCTGCATATCAGATGATAGACCACAGCTGTTCATATGGTGGCAGTGCTATTGTAAGGATTTGTAAAGCCATGCTGCATATCAGACGATAGACCACAGCTGTTCATATGGTGGCAATGCTATTGTAAGGATTTGTAAAGCCGTGCTGCATATCAGACGATATAACACAGCTGTTCATATGGTGGCAGTGCTGTTGTAAGGCTTTGTAAAGCCATGCTGCATATCAGACGATATACCACAGCTGTTCATATGGTGGCAGTGCTATTGTAAGGATTTGTAAAGCCATGCTGCATATCAGACGATAGACCACAGCTGTTTATATGGTGGCAGTGCTATTGTAAGGATTTCTAAAGCTATGCTGCATATCAGACGATAGACCACAGCTGTTCATATGGTGGCAGTGCTATTGTAAGGATTTCTAAAGCCATGCTGCATATCAGACGATATAACACAGCTGTTCCTATGGTGGCAGTGCTATTGTAAGGCTTTGTAAAGCCATGCTGCATATCAGACGATAGACCACAGCTGTTCATATGGTGGCAGTGCTATTGTAAGGATTTGTAAAGCCATGCAGCATATCAGACGATATACCACAGCTTTTCATATGGTGGCAGTGCTAGTGTAAGGATTTGTAAAGCCATGCTGCATATCAGACGATAGACCACAGCTATTCATATGGTGGCAGTGCTATTGTAAGAATTTGTAAAGCCATGCAGCATATCAGACGATATACCACAGCTTTTCATATGGTGGCAGTGCTAGTGTAAGGATTTGTAAAGCCATGCTGCATATCAGACGATAGACCACAGCTATTCATATGGTGGCAGTGCTATTGTAAGAATTTGTAAAGCCATGCTGCATATCAGACGATAGACCACAGCTGTTCATATGGTGGCAGTGTTATTGTAAGGATTTGTAAAGCCATGCTGCATATCAGACGATATACCACAGCTGTTCATATGGTGGCAGTGTGCTAGTGTAAGGATTTGTAAAGCCATTCTGCATATCAGACAATAGACCACAGCTGTTCATATGATTCAGCGACTCATTATTTCTGATTATTTTCTGGTGTTCTGACTAATGGGCAAAGACTGGCTACTAGTTTAAAATATCAAGGAGCTTTAGGTGGGGGAGCATTAGTGAAAGGTATTATATAAGAATGTTTAAAGGAAGGTTAGATCATACGTCTGTTCAGAGACTGATTAAAAATATAAGCAGGTGACTAGCAATTACTAGAGCAGCTGTTATATGAAGGGATGGATGTTATCAGTAAAAATTATTAGGTCATAATTTTTCTAGAAGCTTTCTCACTATTTTTGAAGAAACATATACTGCAATGGCAAAAGCAAGGTAGAGGCTGAAGCCTGGGAGCAATTTTTTTTTTTAATCAACTGTAAGAGAATAATTGCAGGGGAGTTCCTTAGCAGAGATGCAAGTTCTTTTCTCTGTTAACTCCTTCACTCCGGAGCAGATCAGAAAATGCTGACTGCTTACTTCCACCATAGGAACAACAATGCAGCCTGAGTTCATTATCAGATAATCCATTTGTAATACCATACAGAAAACAAATGTTCATAATTCTTTCACCACAAGAGCTAGACTAAAAATGTAAAGCGAAAGTTATTCAGTAGACACTGATCTTTCCAAAGGTGTAAATGTTGATAGTGTGTATCTAGGTCATTATTAATTACTTGCCAAGGAATGCTGATGGTATGCATATTTTTTTACCTTTTTGTAAAACAAATCACAATATCTTGGTGAACGTACCATGTTGACCCATGCAATTAGTAACTAATTTGTGTGAATGTCAGCTTTAAAATTATGCTTTAACCATTAATGTGTGAGGCTCCTTTACTGAGAAATTTCCAGAAATATGTTTAATATCATATTTCTCATAATCTGACAATTAAACAAAGCATACTATCTCATCACCTGTAACAGACAGAGATTACCTATTAGTGTACAAGTTGTGTGGCTCAATGTCAGCTTCAAAGCGATCCATCATGTGTGCCGTCACCATGTTCCCTTGCAAAGATCTGGGCATAAGAATGAGAAATATCCTAATTTCCAAAATGTGACAAATAAGCTGAGCATTTGATTTCTGACCTTGCCATAGATGAGCATTCATCTTTTGCAGAAATTGTTGCTTAGGGTTGCCACCTTTTCAAATGCTCAAAGTGGGACATTTTTTGTAGAAACGTCAACTTTTGCAGGGCAAAACATACCCACGGCCAGTACAAAGGAAAGAACTTCACTTTTTTGCCAAAATAAAAGCTTATTCTTGTAGCATTTTAGTTGCTTATTCTGTTTCTTATAACATTTAGGTGTTTCAGATTCCAAATAACTGTTTTATGCAACTATTATAGAAAATATAGGAAATATTTTTGTCCTAAAATCTCAGGACATTTGCCATTTTTTCAAATTTTGCAAGACATAACTGCCCAAAGAGGGATTGTCCCATGCAAAGTGTGACAAGTAGTAACCCTATTGTTGTTGGTTCTGCTGTGAATATTACACTTCATCCCTGACCTTTGCCTTACTTCTGTGGCATCTGTCCATGTATGCTATTATTACATGAAGTTGTACATTTTGATAGTGGCTTCAAAAGGATACCTCACATATCATCTCGCCATCTTTCCTATCAGAGTTATTTACCAAAGTATGAAAAATATAATAAATTTCATAACCTAAGTCATAAACAAACTGTGATATCTCTGCAATTGTCAAGCATGCAGACATGTTCCCTACCAGAGTTATTCACCAAAATATGAAAAAATATAATAAATTTCATAACCTTAGTCATAAACAAACTGTGATATCTGTACATGTCTACAGCATACAGATATAGTTCTTTTACCATCTTGTAAGTACTAATATTGTCTTCAAAATGAGGTCTTACTCGGCATGTTGGCATGTTCCCTACCAGACCTGTTCACCCAAATCTGAAAAAATATATACTAAATCTCACAACAAAAGTTGGATACTGTGTCCTGAGCTGATTGGCTCGGTCCACTCCATTGATGTAACTGTTGTACATATTTACAACTGGTAGATACAGCATACCTCTTAGATCAAGAAATCTGAACAAAGCCATAAATAAAAGGGGACAAAGACCCAAAATAGGGACAATTTTTGAATATTTCTCTTACAAACTTAGAAACATGACAGAATAATAGGTTTTGCATCAGCATTAATTTTCTGAATGGTACGAAGTCTGAAACTTAAATGTATATCATTATTTTCTGACTTCAGTCCTCAATGATTTGCAAATGATTTGTCAGAAAACCATAATTTTATAAGAAACAGACCAAACATATGAGGCAAAAATCTGGACAGTTGAGAGGTATGTATGTCACCAATGCCTTTGTTCTATCATGCTTACTTACTTGCACAGAGGCAGTTGGAAAGCAACACAGCAGAACACTATATAGTGAATGCATGATACAGGAAGCTATTATATGGTACAATGTTCGTCTGCAGTAATTCACAAAAATATGAACCAAATACCCATGAGGGATACCTTCATCTCTGTCTTACAATACAAGCAATTGGGAAAAGAAAAGAAACAAACTTGGGGGACCCCTTCTGCATGACTTCACATATACGGAACCCCAAATCTGGTGTGTGCATTCAATGTGATAACTACTTTCAGTAATGTGAATAACAGTGGCAGCTGCTAAGGGTTTTACCTGAGAAGTGATAATGACTCAGTGTTATACTGTAACTGCACATACTGTAAATTAATAGTGTGATAATAGGTTCATAGGTTCATACTAGGCTATCTGCCCTAGGGCATTTATAAGCCTAGCCAGAGTGTGTTTGGCTTTCGCCACCCATTTTAAATTTATTTTGCTATGCCCTTTTTCGAGGTAAGTATACTGTGCCTCTGTCTAACAGTGACACAGAAGTGATACCCGGGGTAAACCTACGATCTCCCATCCACTCATCAAGATTTCTCTTGAAGAGAGCCAATGAGGGACTCTGCCTTACCTGGACTGGGATTTTATTCCAGAGTGAAGGGAGCTTCTGGGTTATGAATCTATCCCTCCAGCATGTCCTATTTATTTCAGTGCTGAGGTTCAAGTCTCTCGAGTGCATAGCTCGATGGGATTTGGATTTTCTGAGGTGCAGCATGTCCATTAATTCCGGGTTGGACATGGCTTTATACATCAGGCACAGATCGCCTCTGAGCAGGCGGTATGCCACTGAGTAGAGCTGGAGTTTCTTTAACTAAGCAGCATATGGCATCTGTTTGAGCCCTTTGATCCTCTTGGTGAGGTACTTTTGGGGTCTTTCCAGTTGCTGCTGATGTCTGGTAAGGTACATCCCAAAAGGGGCATTGTACTCAATTATGGGCCTGATGAGGGATGAGTAAAGAGGCACGATGACCTCCCCTGATCTAGATGTGAATCCCTTCATGATTAGGTGGGCTATATAAAATGTTTTTCTAACCACTTTGACCACGTGGTTGTCAAATGAGAGATTGCTATCAACTTGGGTCCCCAGGTCCCTAATTACTTCTTCTGTACTTAATGGATTACCACCTATGTGGTAATTTGTGGGCACTTCGTTTTTGCCAAAGGGGACTATACACTTTTTGGCGTTTAGCTTGAGGCCATGGCTCTGGCACCTGTTGTCTGTTTCTATGAGGCCCTTTTGGAGGATGCTTGTGTCGGCTGGAGAGTCGATTATGGCGCCCAGTTTGCAGTCATCTGCAAACTTGGTCAGCCACAGTCCTTCTGTGTTGGCCTGTACCTCCGAGAAATATATACCGAACAAGAGAGGTCTCAGGACTGAGCCTTGTGGGACGCCACTTGTAACTGGTTTGGAGTATGACATGGCTCCAGCAATTCTAACCATGTGGGTTCTGTCCTTGAGTCAGTTTGCAATCCATCTAGTGACATACGGGTTTATATTTAAGCTATAATGCCTGAGTGGGGTATTGTATCGAAGGCTTTTGCGAGGTCCAGGTAGGCTGTGTGGACCACCTTCCCCTAGTCAATGGCCTTGGTGACTGTTTCAAAGAAATTGACCAGGTTTAAGAGGCAGGATCTGCCCTTAACAAAGCCAAACTGGGTAGGATCCATTGTCTGTAGGTCCCCAATATCTTTATTTATGAGTTCCATGATGACCCTTTCCATAGCTTTGCAGACCAAGCTAGTCAGGCTTATGGGGCAATAGTTTCCAGGATCCGTTGAGGCACCACCTTTGTGGAGAGGGACCACTGTTGCTGTACGCCACTCTTTGGGTACATATCCTGTAGTAAGGCTGAGATTGAACAGTAGTTTTATGTCTTTAAGTCTTTAATGACTTGCATTTCATTACTGCCAGGTTCTGCGTGTTCAGACAAAGGTGATAATTGCTGCACATAACCTGTTGTGTTGACATTCATTACATTCCTGTTGCAGGTGTACTGTAACACCATCTGTCAGTAAAAGTAGTGTAACATTTATATTACTGACTCCTTCCTCTCACCAAAATTCTACACAAGTAATAATAAAATTTATCTCACCGAACCATCACTCTGATTAAAATCAGACACATAAGTGACAGAGGGAGAAATATTGTCCAAAATATCTGACTATCAATGCAGCAATTAGTGTAAAATCAGTAATACCATATATCTCACCAAGCCCTTCCTCTCACCCAAACTGTACACACAAACAAAGTCAGAAATGTCTAAACTATCTGGCTGATCCACGACTTCCTGTCACCCAAACTGTCATGAATGATAAAGCCAGAAATATTGTCCAAAACATGTGGCTGCTCCATGCCAGAATTAGTGTACAAGTAATAACATTTATCTCCCAGAGCCATCCTGCTGATTAGACTCAGGCACATAAATAATGTCATCTGGCTTTTTAATTTCTCCAAATCTTTTGGGTTTATAATACCATGACTAGAATGGACCCCATTCCTAAGTCAAAGTACGATTAAAGTTCATAAAATTAGTATTGTTTCAATCTTTGATGTCAGCCAGAGGTGTATCTGGCAGTAAAGATGAGCTGATGTGGGTTTAGGCCTCTTTTAGTTGTTAGTGGGGTATAGCTCTGTACAAAACATGTATGCATTTACCTATTATAAAACCAGACCCTGCATATTCTGTTTATCCATTTATTTATTTATTTGAATTATTGCTCCCTATCCATTTCAGTGGAATGAAGTAAATATGTGAAGTGTCTACTGAATGTGGGTTTATGTACTTACTTTCTATGAATAAGTTGCCATAGTGGTGGTTTTCTATGTCCAGATCTGCTCTTTATCTTTCTCAGATAGTGCCAAGTAACCTTGCAGTGCAGTGAGAATTATGTTTACATATGTTAGTGATGTTGTTTGGTTGTGATTTTAGCTAGTTTAATCTTATACCGGGTTTGTTTTAAGATCTTCCCCAATTACTTTTATTTGTGTTTATTTATTTATTTATTTTACATTTTTTTCACTCTAGTCTTTTAAAAATTTCATTTCTAGGTCTCTGATTTATGTGAGCAAGACGTCTCTGAGGTCTGAGTATGTATGTATTGTTTGTGCTGTGTAAGAAAAGTTTCTTTTTCTTCTTTTAAGAATGAATAGGGCTGAGATTCTGTGACTGATGATGTACATAGAGTGGTGACATGATTAATGATATGTAGGATGGTGAGAAATAGAAACACCTACATTCTGCAGCTGATAAATGTATTTATCACACTCAGCAGAACCAGAGATAACAGCTTTGCAACATAAAAATAAAGTAATAAAATACTGTCATTTAAAGAGCACAAATATAGCTATGTGTATTGAACAGAAAACAACAGTTCTATAAATTCCTACAAGTCTAATAATGAAACTGAAGATTTTGTTTATGCTGATGCATATAAAAGCTGATCTTCACTTGATGAAAGAGATGACTTTTTGTTTTCCTATATGCTTTGTTAGTAAGGTACATTGTCCCTCTTGATATTAAGGGGGAGTGTCACTGTCACTAAGGAAGGCCAGTGTTACACTTAATAGCAATTTTAGGAATAAAGGCCCGAGCCTGTCCTGATAGTTGGGGCATTGCCATTCTTGGTACTAAGGTGCAGTGCCATACTTAGTATTAAAAATAGTGTCAATCTTTGCAGTTAGAGTTAGCATCACTCTTAGGGAAGGTTAGCATTACACTTAGTACTAAAAGGTATAGTCCCTCATAGCAGCAAAGAGCAGTGTCAGTCCTGGTATTAAGGAGTGTATCGTTCTTGGTACAGTTCCATCTTTAGTATTAACAGTATTATCACTCTTTGAGGTATTGAGGTATTGAGTGTTGTCATGCTTGCTGCTGCAGTATCACTTTTGGCAGTAAGGGACAGTGTGAAAAGGGGCAGCAATGGGTAGGATAAGTGGCCAAGAAATGAATGACTGACAAAAACAAAAAGGATGAGGAAGTGAAATTTAGTCACTGACTTCAAAGGTATCACTAGAATGGTTTGTAAAAGGGGTCTAGCTTGGTCATTCCTTTATTCCTGACAGAATCAGCAGTTCTCTTGGTTAGTAGAAAATCTATTTCTGATGCTTTAGCATGTGTGATATGTTGCATTATCCTTGTTTCTTTTATTGCCTCTGTTACAAGATCCTTCTAGTAACCTATACATTATTTTATGAATAATGCTAGTTCAGTCTCTTCAGCAGTTGCAACCTAGTACCTTCCTGTGTCCACTCTTGCAGAAAGACACAGTCACATTATGTATCCCTGTTACATGTTTAAAACTCCCTCATTCTTTGTCATGCCCCCTTATTGATCACGTGCTTAAACAGAAGCATCAGGCCATAACAATGAGTGCATTGTGTTATTAATGCAGCCAGTGAATGAGGGTTCTTACACCTTTGACAAATGACCATCTGACTTCTCTTAACTTCTTACTGTTGTGCATTCAGGAGTGTCCTGTATCTCAGAGATGACAATAATATTAAGAATAAGGTAGAATGTGAAACTAAGTTGTATTATGGAGTACTGAAGAGGCAGAAACCCATGGGAGTGGAAAGGACTACTACTGAGAGCTGATAAAACAATGCCAGCAGGATATAAGCAGGGGCAATAATTGTTAGGGGGCAGTAAGGATATTTTTAAGTGGTGTATTAAGCAAGGTCAAACACAGCTGGCTTAACAGAAGACTCACTCATGAATAGGTAGCCAGATTAAAGATTTTGAATAAAGAAACCTCAAACAGGCTCAAGCCGGAAGGAAACAGAATGGGGGCGTAAGCTCAACAGGACCTGAGAAGGTAGTATTCTGGTACATAGCTTGAATACATAAAGCCAGAAGCAAAGCTAGGGTAGTGTGAGGAGGACAGACACCCTGGGCACAAGGCTTTAGGGACCATGCTCTGGAGATGTTAAGTGATTGTTAGTACATTATTGGCATTCATTTCCACAAAATCAGGATAACCATTCATTTTTGTACTGGCCTTCGGAAATGTCAGTATGGAAATGAATGGCTAAATCAATTTTGTGGTCAGGAATGTAGCACACAAAATGAACAAAAAAAATAGAAGCTGTAAAAAAAACATTTAAGTAAAAGCTATTCTGTATTTAGTAGTTAAGCAGATTGTTAACACAAGAAATCCATGAAACCCATGCAACAATAACAGCTGTCATCTCTGTGTGCCTTTTAAACACAATCAGTGAATTAGAAAGTTATTAATTAAAGCTGCCATATAGCTTAGGGAAGCTGGGCAGTAGCAATCCTCTGCCCCTTTTACAGTGCATTAAGCAATAACCCATATCTGAGAAAAAAAACCCCACCAGAAATACATCTAGTTTTATTCTAAAAGCTGTACTGTAGGTTGTACTTTCAATGAATCAGACATATTAAATTTAGAACAAAAGGCAATGAATATGGTAAACCTCCACAGATATAAACAACTGTACAGAAAACTAAATCCTGAAGCACGGACTTTGTCTGCCACTTAGACCACCCCTGCCAGTATTGAATTAATATGGATGCTGCATCAGTTGTAAATAGCTACAACAGCTGCATAAACTACAGACACAAAAAACAGGAACCAAGTCTCTTGAACAAATCTGGATGCCTAATTATCATAACATTTCAATACAAAGTAGCACATAACTTAAACTAAGTGTGACTTAAATGATGCAAAATATAAGCCTATTGTCAAAGACAACATAACAGCTTTACACTTTAATGAAAGATGTTACAAAAATCTCCTTCACAGACTCATTTGTTTTTGCTTCTGAAAAAGGGAGACGTAACATGTGTCTTCTTTCTTTAAATTATTGGTGTCACTCATATGTTGGTTAGGTAATCAAATTGTCTGGGTACTAAACAGCTTCAAAACTGTGTGTGATGGAGAGGAAGATACGGGGGAAATCAAGCCTGAAAACAGTCATACTTACAAAATGGGTACATCATGTGATGGGAGATATCAAGCCTGAAAATAAGTTTGTACCTCCAAAATGGGATACATTCATAGGTTCATAGGTTCATAGGTAAGTACTAGGCTATCTGACTGAGGGCATCTATAAGCCTAGCCAGAATGTGTTGGCTTTTGCCGCCCCCCCTTAGATTAGTCCCCTGTGCTTCGGTCCAGCAGAGCCATTAGTTCCCTGTGCCTCTGTCCAGCAGAGCCACTACAGTGATCCTTGGGGTAGATTTTCTGTTTCCCATCCACTCATCAAGGTTTCTCTTGATGCGTGTTAGTGAGGGGCTCTGCCTAATGTAGATCGGAATCCTGTTCCAAAGCATGGGGAGTCTCTGGGACAGGAATCTTTCCCTCCAGCACGTCCTATTTATCGTTGTGTTGAGGTTTAGATTCCTAGAACGTGTGGCTCTTGGGGATTTGTTTTTTTTTTTTTTTAGGTGGAGCATGTCCATCAATTCTGGGTTGGACATGGCCTTGTATGTCAGGCATTGATCACCTCTGAGTAAACGGTATGCAACCGAGTACAGCTGGAGTTTCTTCAGTTGGGCTGCATAGGGCATATGTTTGAGGCCAGTAATCCTCTTGGTGAGGTACTTCTGTGGTCTTTCCAGCTGTTGCAGGTGTCTTGTAAGGTACATCCCAAATGGGTCGTTGTACTCTATAATGGGTCTGATGAGTGATGAGTAGAGGGGCACAATAACCTCTTTTGTTCTAGATGCGAACCCTTTTGTGATTAGGTGGGCCACATGGAAGGATTTTCTAACCACCTTGGCAATATGATTATCAAAGGAAACATTACTATCTACTTGGTTCCCAGATCCCTTATTACATTTTCTGTATTTAGGGGACTACTACGAATGTGGTAGTTCACAGGTACTTTGTTTTTTCCAAAGGGGATGACTATGCACTTTTTGACATTTAGCTTGAGGCCATGATTTTGACACCAGGTATCTGTTTCAGTGAGACCCTTCTGGAGGATGTAAGTATCAACTGGAGAGTCAATTATGGCCCCCAGTTTGCAGTCGTCTGCGAACTTGGTCAGCCATAGTCCTCCTTTGCTTGCCTGTACCTCTGAGAAGTATATACCAAACAGGAGGGGCCCCAGGACTGAGCCCTGGGGGAAGCCACTTGTAACTGGCTTAAAGTCAGACCTAAAGCCTGCAACTTTCACCGTGTGGGTTCTACCTGTGAGCCAATTGGCAACCCATCTCATGATATAGGGGTTTATGTTAAGCCTGGTGAGCTTGTCTATAATACCAGAATGGGGAATGGTGTTGAAAGCCTTTGCAAGGTCTAGGTAGGCTGTGTAGACCTTCTTTCCCTCATCTAAAGCCTTGGTAACTGTCTCAAAGACATCCACCAGGTTTATGAGGCATGATCTGCCCTTAACAAAGCCAGACTAGGTAGGGTCCAATGTTTGAAGGTTCCCAATGTCTCTGTTAATGAATTCCATGATGATGTGCTCCATAGCCTTGCAGACCAGGCTAGTCAGGCTTATAGGGTGATAGTTCCCGGGGTCCATTGTGGCTCCACCTTTGTGGAGCAGGACAACTGTTGCTGTGCTCCACTCCATGGGTACATAGCCTGTAGAGAGGCTGAGTTTGAACAGTGTGTTTAGGTGAGGGGTTAATTAATTTTGGAGCTTGTGTAAGACACAGCCTGGGACACCGTCTGGTCCCATTGATGCTGTATTTTTGGCTTTGGATAGGGCTGTTTTAACCTATGTGTCAGTGATTGCTGGGGCACTACATTCTTCTGGTATGGTTATGAGCCCTTTAGGGGGTGAGAGGGGGGGGTGAAGTTTGCACTAAACCTGTCTGCCAGAATGTTGGCAAATATCAGTCGGCTCAGTGTATTTTGTGCCATTCTGCACTAAGTCAGAGCAGATATGAGAGTTTCCACTTAGGTTCTTGACATAGCTAAAGAATGCTTTGTGGTTATCTTTGGAGTCCTTGGCAATTTTTCTTTCGAAGCTAGCCTTGGATGATTTTATGAGGGATCATAGTTTCTTGCTGATACTGATCAGGGATGTCTTTTTTCTTGGGATTTTACTCTTTTCTGCACTAGTTTCCTCCTTCTATTGTATAGCTTGTTTATGGCATTGGTCCACCAGACTGGTTTCCTTTTCTTGGAGGAGTGAGTCTTGGTTTTGCTTGGGATAGCACGATCCATTCATTCTTGCAGGTACTCATAGAGTGCTTTTGTAAGGGATTCAGCAGCTTGGACAGCATTGCCATTTAGCATGGGGGCTGTGAACCTTTCCACCTCGGTCTTAAGTAATGTGAAGTTTGCTTTTGAAAAGTTTTTCATGGTGGTTTCCTTGATTGGGGGTGGGGGTGGAATGTGGATATCCAGAGTGATTAGTCTATGGTCTGATCTAACCAGCGAGGGTTTGACCTCCGGTGTAGAACACCGGGCTCCCATGTTGGTGATGACGAGGTCCAATATGTTGTCACCTCTGGTGGGGGTGTTGACCAGTTGATCCAGGGCGTTCGAATTTATAATTTCTAGGAAGCGTTGTCAAGGGAGTTAGTACTTGAGTAATTTTCCCAGTTAATGTTTGGGTAATTGTAATTACCTAATATTAGGGCATTTGGTAGGACCTTCATATTTTCCAGTGTCTCCAGAAATGCGGAATGGGGCCCTAGGTCATGGTGGGTGACCTGTAGCAAGCTACAAATTGAATTGCAGTTTTGACCATTGTTAGTTGCACATGGATGATCTCTGAGGCATTGTGCTGTACCACTAACCTGGAGGTGTGGGTATCCTTGATGAATATGGGTACACCCCCACCTTTTGTGTTTTGGTCCGGGTTCTGTGGCCGAAAAATATGGAATGAGTTATAGCCTGGTAGTGCTGGGGTGCTCTGGAGCCTTAAACCAGGTTTATGTTACTGCACAGATATCAATGTTCTCTATACTGAGGAGTGCCTTGAATGCATGCATTTTGAGGTTTAGACTTCTGGCATTGAGTAGCAGTACACTCAGTTTTTGGTTACTTGTGCTAGTTACAGTGGTGGGTTTGTCTTTTGAGCCTTGCCTAAAAAAGCACTATGGGGCTGACAAAAGCCTTGGCCAGTATTTGAAAGCCTAAGGGTGACAGGTGCAAGCCATCTCTTGTGAAGCATCGTGACTTATCGAGCATGTCATCCCAGGTGGACAGAGACTGAATCCCCTTTGAATGACATCAGAAACTTAGCCAATTGTTGAAATTGATAATTTTTTCTTTGTACTGTGGCATCATTCTTGGTGAGGGCAGGATGCTACTCAGGGTCAGGGTCATACCGGCCTGGGCTATGTGATCAGAGAGCTCTTCCATGTCTCTTTTCATGTAGTCCAGGGAGGTACATCTCAGGTCATTCACACCAACATGGACAATGACAGAGTCATATTTGTACTTGTTCTGGAGTGACCCGAGTGCTTATGTTATGTGGCGGATCCTGGCGCCCGACAGGCAGCTAACTGTAACCTTCTCCTTGTCCAGCCTTGTTAGTGGGACATCAGTGTGCCTGACTATAGAGTCGCCTATTACTAGTGTGTTGGGTATGTTATTTTGCCTTAAGGGCTGTGATTGCGTGGCACACTGATTATGTGAAGTATATGATTCATGGTTTGTGATGGGTTGTGGAGGTTGCTTGGGTGTCTACTTTGGAGGTCTCTGTTGTTTTTGCAGATTTTTATTTAGAGCTTCCGAGTATGTTTTCGTGTATTCATGTGTGTTATTTGCCGGTGTTGGTGTAGTAGGTCTATGTGAGACTGATGGTGTGTTGCAAGTATTTTCCTTCTCCTCTTGACTGTCAGTTCCAGTCTTGGGTTGAGAGAGCTTTGCCTCCAGTTTGGCTGTATAATTGCATCTCTCGCATATATTAGTGTTTGGTGGTAGGAGGAGAGGGTTGTCTGTGTACAGGAGGCAGTTGTAACATTGCCTCAAAATGCCCACATTCACTAGTTGGACTGGAGAGTACACCTGAAACTGCCCTTTGGACATGCCTGAATAGGTAAAGTGAGCTGTTTTACTGATTAGCTGGTAGGGACGAATAGAGAGCCTTGTCCTTCTGGACAGTATAGGAGATCTAGTACTAGGGTTAATTAGAGCTTGCTATGAGTTTTGAGCAAGTGCTGGGCTGTGAAATGAATGGTTTGAGTGCTTAAGTTGAAAGTTTGTCTAGTTCCAAGGTAAAAATTGAAGAGCAGACTTCGTGGAGCCGGGAATAGTTTAACCCTAGCTAACCGGCACTGCCGGGCAAGCAAAACCGCGCAAATGCAGTTTTTATAGCAGGGAAATGAAAGAGATAGAAATTAGCTCAAAATGGCCAATAAACTACTAATGTCTGGGCTACAGCAAACAATGTGCACAAATTTCAGAAAGAAACAGATCAAATAAACAGGCACAATAAGCCTTTAACCAGAGATTTCCAGCTCAGAAGGGCAGAATGTAGCCTCTCCTCCCACAAGAGTGCAGACTACAAACCTTCTTAATGTTCTTCTTAAAGCCCAAGTGCTTAAACCAGAACAAATGCAATTTTAGAATAACAGACACTGAGCCTTCAATCAGCAATTCCCAACTTAGAAGGATGTAAGCCTGCCACAACAATGCAGTCCCCAATCCTTCTTAATGTAAAACCATTGGTCTGAAGCCCAAGTGCTTAAACCAAAAGGCTTAGAATAACAGTTACAATTTAATAAGGCTACTACTAAGCAGTAAAAACTTCAGCAGAATAATACAACTAAGTACTTTTAATAAGAAGCACAAGCAAAATAAGGTAATAAAGTGGGAAGAAACACAATTACAGTAAAAGCAGATGAATAAAGTGCAATTTTTTTAGAACATCTGAGCATATTGCTCCCACCATTTGTGATATATGTTCACTAATCATAATCATTTTGTCATACTGATTTTGTCATTTTTGCATATTAGAAAGTCAAGAAGCAAAGATCCCTAAAAAATTAACTTTCCGAAAAGAAGTTTAGAGTGTGAGTGATACCATTTATGAGGTGGGGAATGATAGATGTAATGCTGAACATCTGGAAACAGAATGTTACAAACTACCTGAATTATAAATTAGATGAAAGACATCTGAACTGAAATAATTAAATTTGTTATGGTGCCTTTTTTCTGCTTATGTTCAGCTCATAGTATGTGATAACATAGTTTAGTTCAGGGTGGAGCACAATTTCAAAACAGGATGTGACAGGTTCTAAACTCTAGTATAGTCATTAAGAAACTCATATCCAAGCTGTCTATTTAATGCTTGTCAAAGAAAATCATAAGGACTCCTCATGAATTATGCTTTTATTTTTAACATGCATTGACAAAATATTCTAGTTTCTAGAAACTGTAGAGAAAGAATTTGTATTTAAGTTTAGAAGCCTTTTTGTGACATAACAGAGAAATGTAAATGTGACATGTTATTAATGTAATATTTAATTAGTAAATACTGGGCTAGAGATGGCTAATTCCTAATAGGAGCAAAAAAATCAAATAACTTCTTCATAATTTAAAGCAATATCGAGAGAGAGAGATGACTTTTTTAGTTTGGCAGACTAATGGAGATTTTTCCTACCCTGACTGCGATCAGTAAAATAATGTTTAATCGATTCTAGATCATGTGTATTAGTTGTTGAATAAATATGGAATCTTGAGATATAGACCATTACGACAAGTATCAGTGTTTTATACCATTACTAAAAGTATCAATGTTTTATACTGTGCAATCAGTTTCTCCACTTTTCTTGTACAAAAGCTTGCAGATATAGAAACACTTTTTTCTTATCAAGGAAACACTTCTTTTAAAATGAAGGAGCTATCAGCAATGTTTTCCAAGTCCTTATAGTGAAACAACCTTGTTAAATATGGTGATGTTAATGGCACAGGGGTAATGTCTGTAACTCTTACCAAAGTGAACAGTTGCACTTTGGTGGCATTAAAAGAAATAACACTCCTAAGGGCACACTCAAAGACTTGCATGATGAAAAAGTCCTCAAGACAGCTGAAATCTGCATATATAGGAACGCAAACTTTACTAGCGCCTTGAATATCTGAAAACCAGTTGAAAAAATAGGTTCCCTACTGAAATGTCAGCAATCAAAATGCTGAATGCCAAGGTGAAAAAAGACTGAAAACACAGGAGAAGAGCAAATCTCGAAAATTGCTATTTTCCTTAAAACTTTTTTTTGCAGAAGGGCAATCTCTCTGTGCACTCCTCACACCCCCTGAGCTTACATATACCAACTCGAAGATCACCATACCTTCTCAGGTATGCCCGATCTTTTGGCCATTCAGTCTCTGTATTTTGGGACTCGCTATAGCAGATGCCAACATTTCAAATGGTTACAAAAAAATCAGCCTTAAAACTGATCACCAAGGATATCACTACTAATAGATACTGGATTTAGTACCATATTTAATTATAAACGTTTGCTGTCCTAGATAACCAAGATTATTAGTATGTGATCAACATTTCTAGAAATATATTAATGGGAAACCTCATTAAACTCTCCACTATTTCTGAGTGGGGAATAGTATCAGAAATTTTGGAATGATACAACAGAATTATATCAAAAGGGAGTCATACATGTAAAGCAGCAAAGGCACCAGGTTCGAAGCCAGACAGATGACTGCTTTGGTCAATAATTTGACATCAGGACAGTGTCATTCAAATTTAGAAATAAAAGTGCTGCTAAGAGCATTAAAGTAATAGCTTGATAGAGATGTCTAATGATAAGTTGAATTCAGTACTGCTGACCTGAACATATTAAATTTATACATCATTTTTTGTATTAACATCTTTGGTTCCAACTGCAGCTGTTTACCATCAACTACGTCCCAGAAACCTCTATGATCATTCTCCCAACCTTCCCTGACATCTCCCTGATTTATCCATCCAGACTGAGGCCCTGAAAGTAAGGAAATGTTTAGTGTAAACAGTTGAGGGATTTATATGAAGAGGAGATCAGGTATAGGTCCATCCTGATAGATGTGAAGGTCTTTTTGAATGCCCTACCTACTGACACAACCACTATGTGTGTGCATAACAAAGTCATGCATCTTTGAACTAGCAACATTGGTCTGTAGCAATTGCTGCTGGCGTTAGTCATAAACCCAGGTGGGTTGACAAAAAAGTTCACTCAAATCCCATCCCTGGCTGACTCCTCAGGCTTTGAGTTTGATAATCAAACCTGAATCACCAGAGTTGCATTTTGAGTTCCAGTCCTGTACACCATGGATACAGCTTTATACGTCTATTTCTTTTGCTACTGAAAGCAGTTAGTAACTGGAAATTTCTCTTAGACGTCCAGTTTCCCAACAAACAAGAAAATAAATAAATGTTAATACAAAATCATTTATATGAATTCATATTGGTTGATATTTTTTGTCTATTTTACATTGTGATAAAGTGATGGGTAATAATCTTATCAAAATTCATTCAAAGTTTATTTTTATTTTTTTAGTAGAACATGGTAAGCTTATGGTTGATAACTTTATGCAGACAAATAATTACTCTGTCCTAAACATATTGGCTAAAACTTAGATACAGAGAGCAAATTGCCTTTTTAGGACAAACAGCACAGCAACTATCATATACCTTTCATGAATGGGAAAACTTTTTAAAAACAGATAGACTGGAAATCATTTTTTTCCAGCACTAACTTAGGTATGTTTCATCAATTCATGATGTTACATAACTTTATTTTAATTCAAGGTTTCATGTAATAATCTAATGGAATAATAGACGTATATCTGACAAAGCTGTATATGTATATTTCACACTTGCAGATACTGAATGATAAAAACCCTCATGATTATTAACAATACTGACTGAGAAAGAAATGGCTTGACAGTTTTCACAAGATTTTTATGGTTTTCTTGATCTGAATTATATTCTTAAGTACAATGTCTGTATATGTTTCAGTGGTGGTTGCTGTTTTTGTATTCCTTTGACAATTGTTTGTTCCACCAAATGGGATGACTCCTTCCTTTATGCAAACTGGTATAGAAGTGTTGTACTGTAACATTTGTTTATGAATTGTGTTACTTTATTGCAGAACACATGGAAGCTATCCTACAGGGATAAATACATAAAAGAACATCAGACCTGTCCACCATCCTAAGTGCTGACTTATTTTATGTAATACCATTTGTGAAAATTCTTTATAATAAATTCTGATGGATATTTTGGGCAACATTAAATTAATCCTGCATTTAATTCTTGTGAAATTAAAATTATCTTATGGTCCAAGGTATATAACCAAGGCAGAATAGTGACTACAATAGTATTGACAATGGCGGAAAGTCTGATAGTCTGCTTTAAGTTAGTATGTTTGCTCATAAAGTCTATGAAAAAAAAAATCAGCTTTGAGTTTTTTGTGCAATTGTCCTCCCAGTCTATTCTGGGTTGTTAAGATTAACCATAAAATATTATTACTATTTATTGGTAGAGAAATGAATGTATACATCTAATTTCTTGCTAGGTTTGCTGTATAATATAAATCATCGCGATGGTGCAGCGGTAGCATTGTTGCCTCACAGCAAGAGGTTCTCCCATTCGATTCTCGGTTGGAGTGCGGGGAGTGCCTTCTGTGTGGAGTCTGCATGTCTTCCCCGCAGTTGGGTGGGCATTTGAAAGACATGCATAAATGGGTGTGCCTTTGTTGAAGGTTGAACGTCGAGCTGGCACCTCGGCATTTGTGAAAATCTACTGCCAATCATTAGTGAACCGGAGTTCTGCTGTGGCGACCCCTAACCAGGAAAAGCCGAAAGACAACAGCAGCAGTTAAGAAATGATTATTCACAGATATATCAAATACCAGTATTTCATAAGATTTACAGCAGCATGTCAAGATGGATGAAAGGATTTCCATCGTAATAATTGATAATTCTCCTCTCTAAATAAATGATATCTCTGTATCCTAGAAAAACAGTACACCTGATAGCGGAGGAGGATGTATGTGCAATGACCCTAACTGCTGTATTGCCCTTAGATATAAATGACAGAAATTCTAATAGTTTATTGTTCAGACTTTTTGAGATATGCCAAACAAGATTCATTCCTTCATAGTGATAACTCTGTTTTGTATTTATTAAATAGGCAGTTGGTATCAACATGATTAAACAGACAGTACACTTCAAAAATGCTCATTGTATACCTTTTCTTTCAAGAGAAAATACAGTTGAAGTCACGACTCAAAGACAGCTGTTGAAGCCCAGTGTTGCACATCACCACCTTATGACTAATATTCAGGTTTTATCTAGATGTGGGGAGAATCTCCCCAAAAGTAACATTCTCTTGCCCTTTACCATTAAGACCTGATTAACCTTTTTCTCATACCATTCAAATGTGAATTTAAGTGAGTGAGTCCAATGAGAGTGAATAAGCTAGCATATTTACCTTATACATAAGTGCTTTATTTAGGCCATTTAGTAGGTCCCTAATTTACATCTAGGTCCCTAATTTACATCCCATGAAATGTGAGATGTGAGACTAAAATAAATTCTTTGCTAAGTATAGAGTTAGTTAAACCTTTAATCTTACTGACCCTTAACATAAAAAAAATTAGGATGGCTCACATTCATAATGGAATCATCAACCAGTTATTATCAAAAATGATTGGGTGGTTCCACTCTTTAGGGTTTTACACCTTAACAGGTCACCTACAAGAAGTGAATGAGAAGTCAAACTGATCAAACAGCACACCCACCTACCAAAACTACAGGTGACATTGTGGGACAAAAACATCTTGAGGCAAGTCCTTCTGCAATCTCTAGTGTTGGGCATCTTTACGCTGTCATAGGCATTTACTTACATATACTAACTGCACTATTGCACATCTGAGGAGAAAACAATCACCCTGCATGAGTGAAATAAAATGACACAAGAAATCAAATTCTGTGCCGGTATAATCCCTAGGTGTTCACTCTTCTTATAAAATCCAACAACCAACAATACAAGACAGCACTTCTTTTTCCTGGAAATAATTTATTGATGTTCACAATTCACATACCAGTTTTGGCTGCAAAAGCCTTCAGTGCAAAGGGTGGTTGTTGAAAAAAAAAATGCCCCCAGTGCTGTGATCTTGCCATACAATGGATTAGTGCAAAAACCTTCAGAAACTTTTCAGTGAGTAGTCATTAATATGATTGTACTCCATTATATACTATTGTCAGATGTGTGATCTCCTTGTTTTAACAGCTTACATTGGCTTTACTATAATACATAAAGGCTATAATATCTCATCTGGTTTCTAGTGCTATTCAGATTTCAAGGGGGGGGGGGGGTTGCAGTACCTCATTCTCAGTTACCACACTGGAATGTAACCTAACAGTGACTCAAGTTACTTCATCACAGGTTTCTTTATAAGAAACTGTATTGGTGTGAGTTTTGTTGTTGGTTATAATATTACCAGCATCACCAAAGCAGAAAATGTTAGCAAGTACAATAAGAGTTTCATAGATCTAAAAGTCATCATATTATGCTCTACTTTGTGAATGTTTGGTGGAATTAGCTATATGAAGCTGATTAAAGTCTCATTTTAAACAGTTAATAGTCCTAAAATAATGCCCTCACTTAAAATGTTATTTTCACAATATGTAGAAAGTGTTAACTTTGACTGGACTTTTTCAGCCTCATAAACAGCTAAGAGCTTATAACTCATCGATATTTCAGCATACATAAAACTGTATGTGATATAATTTCAAGGGGTATTTGAATTTGTATCATAATCTATTAATTAATATGCCTTTGTAATTTATGTGCATTTTGCACATGGGACACTGTCTAAGAAATTCTTGTTCTAGTCAGTCAGAACACATTGAAGATTTTTGTGTTTGTCATCAAAGCTACTGCAGCCTGACTTAGCAACTGAAATAATAATACTGCATAAAAGTGAATAGCGAGTAAATGACTATAAAAATTATTTTGTTGTGGAAAACATAAGTTTCCAAACAGGAAAGTGTGAACCATCTCCTAGATCAAGCAGGAATATGTACATCAGGAAGAATAACTCACACAATAACATCTGGAAAGAATACAAATTTTATATAACTTGAGTCAAAACATTTACAGGAGCTTCTTTTCTGATATCCTCATTTAATGTCTGTGTGAAACTGGAAACAATGGATACAGATGTAATTCTTCTATGGGAGGCAGCTCCAAATGTGCACAATCTCTAGGACTGAGAAGACCCTGGAGAGACTGAAGTGGAGTGTGAATGCATTTAATGATACCCAGTGTTAGATTTGTCTGTCCTACATGATGTTTTCTGTTTAATGAGTTTATTCAGAGATCTGCTTTGATGTAGGCTGACCAGGTCTAAGGAGTCTGGCCCAGGAAGTGACTGACAAGCACCTGGTAGGGTCATACAGTGCTTTTCTATGCTTCTGTAATAAAATTACATATTTTCTAGATTCTGACACTTGTTTAATGGCGTAATTACTGCTGTTCAATGTTTGATGTTTGCTTTTCAGACTCATCTTTCTCATAGGACAGTCAAAGAGTCTGTTACTGATCATTAACAAGATTATACTTTAATGATTCATAGTCTTCTTCAGCCTTATTATAAATACTAGTAGGGATTGTGCTTAGTTAATAACCCTTGGTAGCTGGTTCCACATTCTAGCTGCTCTGATGTAAAACCTCTGCTCTTTATTATATTCTTAGTACTATCTATGTGGAAAAAAAACGGTATTATAGGTGGATTAAGAGTGTGACCATGGCATAACAGATTCAGATTGGCTATAGTAGTAGTATGATGGATAGCATTAAATGTATTAATTAAATTTTCTTTCTGTAATCTCCAGCATACAAAATTTATGCTTATAGACTTAAGGCATACGTAAGGCTTAAGGCTTGTCTGACAGTTATCATCAAAGGTGAAGGATAGCAGATGTTAACAAGTTGCTTCCTGTAGTGCAATGTTTGATTTAGTGTACGTGTGTGCATCTGCTTATGTGGTGAGTGCCCAAGCTGTCTTGTGTAGCGGTATTGTTATGGGAAGGGCTTTTTAAAGTTAAGATGCACATTAAGGTTAGGGGTAGGGTTAGCGTTAGCACACATTACAAAGGTGGAACAGGGGATCCCTGCTCCTGCCTCTAACCCTAACATGCATCTTAACTTTACAAAAGCCATTCTCAGAACACTACCACCATTCCAATAAATCTGAGCTGAATGTGATTGGATTATGGATAGTATATCGAAAAAGGAAATGTATTTCCTTTTCCAGTGTACTGAGTGTACTAACATACTTTGCATGATATAATGAACGGCCGACATGTTGTACATGTTTTGTCTGTTGACCATTTGATATATAATCGTCTACTCTTCTACATTTGTTTCTCTACAGTTCATAAGTCCTGGTTCCATACTGATTTCTTTTTGCCTTCATTTTATCTTCTTAGCCACACTGACAAGGTTTTGCACAGACTTACATTTTTTTTCAGGTTCAACTTCAAGTTTATTCTAGTGTTTATTTCCAAAGCATTAACTGCATCAAAGTGAAGCAAATGAGAATAATGCTTACAGTCTTAAAAGTTTATTACAAGTAATGCATAATTATTTCAAATTAAGGAATTTGAATTAAAACTCAAGCTACTGCAAAATACCAATAAAGAATGTATAGAAAAAAAGATAAATAAATCAGAGTTAAATGTCCAGCAAACATACAAAAGTGTCCATGCCCCAGAGTACCTAAAGAATAGAACTCATACATTTGCAAAATCAGCATAAAAAAATTCACAAGATCTCCAAGATAATAATTACAATGCAGTGATTAAAAAGGCATACCAAGTTTCAAAATAATGTTGCAAACATATAACAGTCGAAATAATAACACTAGAAACTGCTACAGACTTAAAATAAGCTGTGGACAAATACCAGATGACCACAAAAAGTTCAAACTCATCAGCTTCTCCATTCCTTTGCTCCTTCTTTTGATGATGTGGCAGGTACAACATACAAAGCACTCCAATACTGCTATCAGTGTAAAAGGAAACCCATGAAGGCATCGAACAAATAGCACCCATGGCTTATCAGCATATCAACTCACCAGTTCATTGGCTACTCACATCACCAGCTTAACAGCTCTCTATTTCTTCTTTCAGAGATCACCTATGTTTTTGTGCCATCACAAATGGGTCCACTAAAATAATTCTAGCAATTCAAATGTCCCAGCACAATCACCATTAATACAATATGTTAAATATTAAAAAATCCCAAGTCCAAGTCGGTAATTAATGTTGTTAACAGACCCCCAAAATCTGATCTGTAGATAGTCAACCCTCCACTGTCTTCAGACATGTGCTGTGAACCAGTCGGTGGTTAAATTAAACTGAAGTGTCAACTTTAGAATAAGGGTTACTTTTCCTTGGATTATGAATCCTAATTTTTTGTACGAACCAAAAACTTCTGAAATTATTAATGATAATCTTCATATCCTTATATAAGAAAGTGAAGATACCAGTAATAATCTTGATTTGAGGTATGCATGTTATAATCTATGATGCAGTTTTTATCATTGATTCAGTCATTTAATTAGTAAGGTACCAATTTTAAAATCGATAAATTCCAGAACATGTCATCTTAAATCTCAATTTCTCTCTCTTTGGTAAATTAACAACTTAAACAGGCACAAAAATAGTAACTAATTTTTCAGAATCAGATTAAATATGGAAGATTATGAACAGGTTTGCAATCGTAACTGAGTTATTATGGGCTCGAGACATGGATGCCAAGAAATTCGCTTGAGAGGTGAATCCTGGCATCTGTTTGAGAACACATAATAAAGGATTATGATCAGAGATTTGAGAACACATAATATAGGATTATGATCAGAGACCCAGTCATAATTCTTTGTAGTACTTGGAGCTACATGTACTATTAGTTGCAGGGAAAAAAATTGCGAAGTGTTTTGCTGGCTTTCAGAGCCATAAAACACTTAGTGATCACTGTCTGAAAGACAATGTAAGAATTCTGTTATGTTTGAAAAAGTTAGGGACACATTAACATCACATCATCTGCTGCTGTCAATTGCTGGACAGTACTGGTAGATTTAACTGCCTTGTGTGGCAACTTATCTTAACAAGTGAAGAAGGGGGTGGTTAACATTTGTTAAGATCAGGTCTTGCTCTATAAAAGCTCTTAACTGATTTGCCTTTTTCCTGGTATTGGAGTATAATCACTGCACTGCATGTATAAGTTATACATTTATTTAAATTCATATCTATAAAATCTGGAACCCATCAGGGTGGTCTCCTGTTTCAAAATGTATTTAATTTGTATATGAAAGCTCTGTTTTGTTTTTGCACATACTTTCTAAGCAGATTAAATTTCCTGTTAAAATCTTGCATTTGCCAGCAATGGTATATTTCTACTAAATGCCTTAAATCTGATTTTCTAAAAATTATCATGGATATAGACAGCATAACTATGTTTTTTTAAGTTATGTTTTGACAAATCTGTTTTATTTTCCTCTAATAACAATTATTGATTTTTTCTACATTAGATCAAATCAGCTCACAATTTAAATGCTTAGGTCTTACGTTTTCAAAGGATTTTAACACGTTAAATAAACATGGTTTCCTAAATAACTGGTGAAACATTAAAATAATTGCTAAATTTGGTAAGGTGACATTTATTTTAAAAAAGGACACATTGCTTTGTCTATTTTTCTGTCAACTCTTCTTTCTACCTTTGTTTTGAATTATTCACACAATTCACAGTCAGTGGTGCTGTGGTAGCGTTGTTGCCTCACAGTAAGACGTTGTCCTGTTCGATTTTCAGCTAAAGTGTCTTCTGTGTGGAGACATGCGTGAATGGGTGTACCTTCGTTGAAGGTTGTACATCAGGGCTGGCAACTCGGTACGTAAAAATCTACTGCTAATCATTAGCAGACTGGAGTTCCACTGTGGCGACCCCGAACCGGGAAAAGCTGAAAGATACAACAACAACATTGTTGGTCTCAAAAATTAACTTGTTGAGATCACCATTCCTAAACTTTGCGGTGGTCTTACAATTCTGAATCCCTATATTTGTATATAAAGGCTTATAATATTATGTTGTACTTCTGTAGCGTAGTCCCATCTTTACATGTTATATAAAATATTAGCACAACTATTTCCTATATAGATCTGTTTTTCTTGACTTGTTGCCATTTGTATATAAATCTGGTATTGCTGTGTTGGAGCTACCTTCTGTTATTAAACTACTTATCATTGCATTCCAGTCAATAGTTTCTCTCTTTTTTATTTTAACCTTTTACATGTAACCCAAATATCCTGATAAATAACTGTTTATTTCAACATGATCAGTTTTCTTCATTTAAGTGATTTAAGAATTGTTGACTTGCAACTTAGTAAACCATTTCACCTTGTTGATCCTATAAAGATAAGCTCCTACCATACATTATGCCTCTAAAATCAGTATAGTATATATCCTCTTACTTAAAACTTTCACGTGTGTGGAATCAAAATTTTTTACTTTAGCATTCAGTTTTAAGTTAAATTTATTGTCTAGAGTTTATAGATTTCGTATTCATACATTTCCAATTTAGATACTTCATTTTCTCAAGATCTTGATTTGCTTTTATCATGGAACTTTTTCTTTTGGGAAAGACTTATCTCAATAACCCCCCCTTTTGAAGATGTGTTGGCCCATTTTATGATTTACCACAATGCTTATTCACCTGTTTTAGGTTTAAATGGTCATTGTAATTTTTAGCTATGATATAATGTTTTTTTTTTTTTGTGGTTGTTGCAAATCCATTTCTCCTTTATGGGCTTTTTAATAAAAAGCTTATATCACAATTATTTACTTCATCTTTTATGGCTATATCTTAGCATATCTTACTGAATCTGGGTTCTATCATTAACCAAGATGCTTTATTTTTTATTGATTATTGCAGCTATTGTCAGTACTACATCATTATCTGACATTTGTGTTTCTTGCTATCTAAATGCAATCAAAACATTTCCTAAATCTTTATTGGTTGAAGATTTCTTTTTTTCAGTTTGCATAACAATTGTAGTTCTTATTTTACACATAAATATTTACTCCTATTTCTTTAAAATGTTTTTCATTGTATATAGTTGTCCTTATAGGTTTGATTGTGGATTACCAAGTGCTAAACTTGGGAATATCAGAAACACTGAAAAATAATGCCAGAAACACAGAAGGACAAACACGTTAGCTTCAGCTGTTTTTGCAGCGAGCAACCCTCTTGTACCCCCAATGTGGGAGCAAGCACTTCATAGGGAACAAACTTATATATATATATATATATATATATATATATATATATATATATATATATATATATATACATATACCAACTTCAGAGATACATCAATTAGAAGAAGGTAGAAATCTCTGCAAGGAAAGGAATTTTTGCTGGTGTACACTTAGAAATCACACTGGCAATGATTTCCTATGGAAAATGATGATTACTGTTATGGTCCTGTTTGTCTTTTGCTTCAGGCAGCTGACACTTCAGGAATTTCACTTCAGCCACCTGTAGAGGAGACATGTATGTGTGTGTGTGTGTGTGTGTGTGTGTGTATGCGTGCGTGTGTGTGTCTGTGTGTGTGTGTGTGTGTGTGTGTGTGTGTGTGTGTATGTGTGTGTGTGTGCGTGTGTGTGTGTGCATGTGTGTGCGTGTAGATCTAATGGCATTTGTTGAATCAATGTTTGTTGACATGCCTGTTGTCAGCACTCTTACACTGAAATGCATAGGACAACACACTTCTGTGCATGTGTAGAGGATATGCCTCTGAAAATGCAGAGTAACAAAACAGTGTTTTTGTAGGGCATAAGCCCCTCCTTCACCCTCTAACATCCCTTATTAATTATATATATTAACTGCAAGATCACACAATCTCTGGGCATATTCCCCAAACCTAGGGATTGTCTGTTACCAACAACTGTTAACCATCTGCATGATCAACCAAAGCATGTTGACAATACAGAGACAGATTATACCTACACTCAACCAATATATATATATATATATATATATATGTTGCGTCTTTCGGCTTTTTCACGGTTAGGGGTCGCCACAGCGGAACTCCGGTCCGCTAATAATTGGCAGTAGATTTTTACGTGCTGGCTTGCCGGGCCTAATGCACAACCTTCAACGAAAGAACGCCCATTCACGCATGTCGCCACACAGAAGATGCTCTAACTGAGAATCGAACGGGCAACGTCTAACTGTGAGGCGACAATGCTTCCGCAGCACCACCATAGCGAGAGAGAGAGAGAAAACTGTATTTGTATTTTTTGTTAGCAGTTGTAATAAAAGATTTAAAATTTTGAGAATGGAGATGAGTAAGATTAGAACACGCTTGGATTTGTTTTTTAGCTGCAAAATCAGTTACTTAGCACACATGTACTAGCTGTGCATGCAGCTGTAAACCCAAACAAACAAACAAACAAAGATTGTGCAATATTTTATTTTCTGTATTTTCTTCAGCAGTTATATAATACAAGATTAGTTGTGTTAATCTTCAGTTTAAGTTGCATGCATCAGCATGACTAGGTTGTATTAGACAAAGTCATTCCCTGCATTCTTTACAAGCTGATCCCTTATTCCAAAACTTGTGTGCATATCTGATATTACCAAGCCAGATGCACAGCAGTGAAGGGTTTGGTGCTAGTCTTGTAAATGTAACTTGCTTCTACACGCATATTTTTATATTTACATTGTAATTAAGATACATTTCCACATTGAAATCAGGTAGGAAATTGGTATAGGGAATATAATGCTGGACAGTACAGTTGGGTGAGTGTTTATTAGTATGTATGTAGAGACACAGTCCCACTTTGCTTAGAATCTGGATCGATTGTCTAGTGTGTGAGGACAAAGACGAGTTTAAATTTCCGAAAATATATAACATGTTAATGACACTGGATGCAGCATATCCGTGGTATGAGAAGGGACATACTGCTTAACATTCTGATTCCACTTTTCACAGCTGCCTCACAAACATATAACATGTTAATGACACTAGATGCAGCATTTCCATGGTATGAGCTGGGACATACTGCTTAACATCCTGATTCCACTTTTCACAACTGCCTCACAAACATATAACATGTTAATGACACTAGATGCAGCATTTCCATGGTATGAGCTGGGACATGCTGCTTAACATCCTGATTCCACTTTTCACAACTGCCTCACAAACATATAACATGTTAATGACACTAGATGCAGCATTTCCATGGTATGAGCTGGGACATACTGCTTAACATCCTGATTCCACTTTTCACAGCTGCCTCACAAACATATAACATGTTAATGACACTAGATGCAGCATTTCCATGGTATGAGCTGGGACATACTGCTTAACATCCTGATTCCACTTTCACAACTGCCTCACAAACATATAACATGTTAATGACACTAGATGCAGCATTTCCATGGTATGAGCTGGGACATACTGCTTAACATCCTGATTCCACTTTTCACAGCTGCCTCACAAACATATAACATGTTAATGACACTAGATGCAGCATTTCCATGGTATGAGCTGGGACATACTGCTTAACATCCTGATTCCACTTTTCACAGCTGCCTCACAAACATATAACACGTTAATGACACTAGATGCAGCATTTCCATGGTATGAGCTGGGACATACTGCTTAACATCCTGATTCCACTTTCACAACTGCCTCACAAACATATAACATGTTAATGACACTAGATGCAGCATTTCCATGGTATGAGCTGGGACATACTGCTTAACATCCTGATTCCACTTTTCACAACTGCCTCACAAACATATAACATGTTAATGACACTAGATGCAGCATATCTGTGGTATGAGCTGGGACAGCCTGATTCCACTTTTCGCAGCTGCCTGCCTCACTCTCACTAGCATTTTCCTTCACTTGATTAGCAACTTGCACATTAGCCTGTGGACACAGAAAATGATGAAAGGGAACAATCAATGCATCCTTTAATAAATTAAAAAATGTTTTTCTGCTGCTTTGGGTTAGTTTTAATATAATATTCAAGCTGTTTTGAAACATGGATCTGTTTCTATAATTAAATAATTGATTGTGTTTTATGGAGAACGTATTACAGCAAAAAGGTAACTCTTTTGCAGGAGTATGTTTTAGTAAACTATGAAGTATTTCAGACCATTTAGAATATTTTCACTCTCTCTATTCATATCCTTTTATGTAAAGTTTTTTTTTAGTTATTGCATGCTTATTCTGACATTAGTACATGTGGAACAAGAATAGCACATAATGTACTCTGTTATTGCCACTGAGCCAATTTGACAGGGTGTTTACTTGCTTCCTTTATTTTTTCAATTATGAGATGCTGCGTAGGAATGGCTTCTAGCTTGGGAAGGTTATTCACCATTGAAATACAAATGTCTTACCACATACAAGTGTTCCATTCTTCACAGGGTTAGCTCTATTTGGACATACCCTGGTATTATCCTTCATTCGATGAAGGTCTTTTATCCATTGGGCTCTATAATGCCACATGATTCAGGAGAGCAGTATATATCTAGGAGCCATCTTGCTATGGCCATAAACTTGTTAGGTACATACATCCTAATCCCAATGTGCAGAGTTATGTACCTGTGTGGGCATGGAATGGGGCATTCTAAGGAGGCAGTGTCACCTCCATAGTAATGCACACCACAACATTCCTGCTCACAGACAAAAGCCTAACAGCAATCATCTTGTATCCCAGTCCTTGCTGGAAGCAAAACTAGACATGTCCCCAGCATATCACCCCCTCCCCCCGTTCTTCCATCTGAGAGAAATGAGCAGATATTGCCTCATCAATCTTCGTCACCCCACACTGATTTCTCTAATGCCTGGGCTGCTAAATGAACCAAGATCATCTGGGTCATAGTCAGAGCTTAATCCTTCTATGCCACACAGCCAACCACTACATTGTCTACTTGGATCAAAATATTTTGGCAGCCTCTCCAGCATCTCACCTGGGCTTTGCTTTGATAGCCTTGTATATGACTGTGTTGGTTATTATCACAATACTTAACTGCAGAGAGCACATATGCAATCATTACTCCAACCACTATAAAGCAGTGTTTGTAGATAAATCATAGCTACAACAAGCAACAATGAATATTAGTAAGTGTGGAGACACACTGCTACCTTGTGTAGAGTCTTGCTAAAGTGTTCATGTATGTTGGGATGAAAATAAGTTTAAAATTCAAAAATATACAGCACTTCATATGACAGGTTACCCCTGATAAAACTTAATGTCAGTCTTAAGATTCTGAATTTGTATGTCTATTTTTTTAATCAATGGTTTATACATTATTTGTATTTCTACTCTTTTTTAGGAAAACCTGAGGATATGTCACCTCACACTATACTCACATC